>NC_092768.1:31824153-32104479 GCF_047496795.1 Chiloscyllium punctatum
GAACTGTTTCCAATGCCTTTGTAACCTTCATTAAAGACCAGTACTGCACAAAGAACTGCAGGTGTGGTTACATCAGCACCATTCATAACGAAAGCAGAACTCGCCTTGTTTGATATTAAATTTAAAACACTCATGCAAATACAGGGCTGTGGTTTTGTCATCATACACATTTCCAAAAACATTGTTTGACATAAATGTGATCCATTCACCCACACCATAAATGGGACATACTCATGGAACTACTGTCACACTAACACAGCCATTGTCACACTTACACACATTCTTACTGTATCACAAGAACACACCAGGCTCTCTCGCACACTTACACACACAAACAGGTGAACTCACTTTCAACAGGATCCCTTGACATTAAATTATTTCACTGAACTGTACAAGAAGTGCCTGCTTTCTCACTTGTGGGGGAATCACTGCAGTGAGTGAGGCAGCAGTGGAGTTACTGAGTCTCCCAGTCTCGTTGGTCAGGGAAGGGAAGGGGACTGATCCAACATTATCTGTGCGTCACAACACATCAGCAACCTCAAGACGGATGTTGCTGTTACAGTCTAACCAGTGTAACTCAGAGAGAGAAAGAACCCAGAAAAATAGGTCATATTTGGAATTGAGCTAGTCATTCCCAGTCCTCCAGGTGGAGCGATAAGAGATGAGCCAGACCGATATATTGTATTCACCAGTTTGCTGGATATTCCACTGGGTTGTCTCACACACACTTGTATAAAAGCACAGTACAGGGATATATGCTTCACAGTCAGACACTCATTTTCCACTCACACCCACCCAAATGGGATCTCACACACATGCAGCTGCTATTACACTGACATAACATTGATCACATTCAGCTACCCTCTCACTATCTCACAGTAATGTAGGAGACAGCCCTCACACTCATATACACAAACAGCTAAACTCACACTCACAGGTTCCCTCCCACATGAATCTATTTCACTGTATGTACGTGAAGCGTCTGTGATCCAGCTGTGGGGGGAGATCACGATCAGGACTGGAGGGAGCAGGGTTTTCACTGAGATCTCGGCTTCTGTAACAACGGCACTTGTTAGAAAGCTGAATTACTGCTGAAGACTCTCGTCCTTGTAGGGAGTTCACGTCAGTCTCTGATTGTTTCAGTGACTAAATATCTTGTATCGACAGGTATTGGGATGTGGAGTCAAACTGCAATCAGACGTAGATAAGGATTATTGACTGTGAGTACTGACATCTCTGTTACCCGACTGTAACATTCTGAACTTGTATAGGAAATGCTGCTGTTATCTCAGAGATAGGGTGGGGGTTGCAAAACATTTTACTTTCACTTTGTTCATTTGTAGTTTTTCCCGATAATGAAACCATTTCGAGAAATGCCAAAAGATTTGTTTTTACTCACATCTTGCAATGGAGAGAGTGGCCCAATATTATTGGATTGATTATCCACAGGCCTAGACTAATACTCTGGGACATAGGATCATAACTGACAGCATTTATCTGATGGAATTAAAGCGAATGGATTAAATCTATGATGTGCAGGTGCCGGTGTTGGACTGGGGTAGACTAATTTAAAAATCACACAACATCAGGTGAAGGTCCAACAGGTTTATTTGGAAGCACTAGCTTTTGGAGCGCTGCTCCTTCATCAGGGGGTATTAAATCGAGGAACTGAAATCTCTTGTCAGAATAGTGACTGTAACAAAGAGCACCGATTTGTGGGAAAACATTTCTTCATTCATTAGTGGTCTTTGAGGAGGGAAATCTGCCATTCTCTCCTGGTTTGGCCCAGATGTGACCGCAGACCCACAGACGCTGCTGACTCCTAACTGTCCTCTGGAACACACACTCAATTAAGGACAATTATGTTTGGGCAATAGATACATAACTTGCCTGGAACAGCCAAATCAATGCAAAATAATCATTTCACTGAACATGTTGATGGGAAAGGTCAGCACATGTCAAAGTGTGATATAAGAAATGAAATTGATTGTCTATCCAGTGTTGCTCAGGGCATTAGAAACAGTATCTGGTGTGTTGGGGCCTGCCATTATTAAGGATCAGGATAATTGTGGAGTCTCCTCCTGCAGTGAGTTGTTGGATTTACCTGCGCCATTCAGGATTGGATGTAACAGGACAGCAGAGTTTCGATCTGATCCATTGGTTGTGGAATTGTTTATTAGATGCTGCTTCCCTGCTGACAATACACTCGTCCTGGTTTGTAGATTCACCAACAGCATGCTGGGTGGTGCTGTCATCATGCTGAATGGGATAGAGTGAGGATAGAGCTACCCACTGAAGACAGGGCATCCAGAACAAACTGTGGGCCATGAGCAGCAGCAGAATCAGACTCTGCAACCATGTGGCCTGACATATCGCACACTCCACTATGATCATCGAGCCAGAACATCAACACTCTTCAACAGGATGGCACAGGGACGGCAGTAACAGGATGGAGCAGGGAATGAGTAAAATGATGGGTCAGGGACAGCAGTAACAGGATGGGTCAGGGACAGCAGTAAAAGAGAGGTGCAGGGACAGCAGTAAAAGAGAGGTGCAGGGACAGCAGTAACAGGATGGTGCAGGGACAGCAGTAACAGGGTGGGTCAGGGACAGCAGTAACAGGGTGGGTCAGGGACAGCAGTAAAAGAGAGGTGCAGGGACAGCAGTAACAGGATGGTGCAGGGACAGCAGTAACAGGATGGGTCAGGGACAGCAGTAACAGGGTGGGTCAGGGACAGCAGTAAAAGAGAGGTGCAGGGACAGCAGTAACAGGATGGTGCAGGGACAGCAGTAACAGGATGGGTCAGGGACAGCAGTAAAAGAGAGGTGCAGGGACAGCAGTAACAGGATGGTGCAGGGACAGCAGTAACAGGATGGGTCAGGGACAGCAGTAACAGGGTGGGTCAGGGACAGCAGTAAAAGAGAGGTGCAGGGACAGCAGTAACAGGATGGTGCAGGGACAGCAGTAACAGGATGGGTCAGGGACAGCAGTAAAAGAGAGGTGCAGGGACAGCAGGAACAGGATGGGTCAGGGACAGCAGTAACAGAATGGTGCAGGGACAGCAGGAACAGGATGGGTCAGGGACAGCAGTAACAGAATGGTGCAGGGACAGTAGTAACAGGATGGGTCAGGGACAGCAGTAACAGGGTGGGTCAGGGACAGTTGTAACAGGGTGGTGCAAGGACAGCAGTAACAGGATGGGTCAGGGACAGCAGTAACAGGATGGTGCAGGGACAGCAGTAACAGGATGGGTCAGGGACAGCAGTAACAGGATGGTTCAGGGACAGCAGTAACAGGATGGTGCAGGGACAGCAATAACAGGATGGTGCAGAGACAGCAGTAACAGGGTGGTGCAGGGACAGCAGGAACAGGATGGGTCAGGGACAGCAGTAACAGGATGGTGCAGAGACAGCAGTAACAGGATGGTGCAGGGACAGCAGGAACAGGATGGGTCAGGGACAGCAGTAACAGGATGGTGCAGAGACAGCAGTAACAGGATGGTGCAGGGACAGTAGTAACAGGATGGGTCAGGGACAGAAGTAACAGAAATGTGCAAGGACAGCAGTAATAGGGTGGGTCAGAGACAGCAGTAACAGGATGGGTCAGGGACAGCAGTAACAGGATGGGTCAGGGACAGAAGTAACAGAAATGTGCAAGGACAGCAGTAACAGGATGGCTTAGGGACAGCAGTAACAGGATGGGTCAGGGACAGAAGTAACAGGATGGGTCAGGGACAGAAGTAACAGAAATGTGCAAGGACAGCAGTAACAGGATGGGTCAGGGACAGCAATAACAGGATGGTGCAGGGACAGCAGGAACAGGATGGTGCAGGGACAGCAGGAACAGGATGGGTCAGGGACAGCAGTAACAGGATGGGTCAGGGACAGAAGTAACAGGATGGGTCAGGGATAGCAGTAACAGTATGGGTTAGGGACAGCAGTAACAGGATGGTGCAGGGAAAGCAGTAACAGGATGGTGCAGGGAAAGCAGTAACAGGATGGTTCAGGGACAGCAGTGACAAGATGGGTCAGGGACAGCAGTAACAGGATGGGTCAGGGATAGCAGTAACAGGATGGGTAAGGGATAGCAGTAACAGGATGGGTCAGGGACAGAAGTAACAGGATGGGTCAGGGACAGAAGTAACAGAAATGTGCAAGGACAGCAGTAACAGGATGGGTCAGGGACAGCAATAACAGGATGGTGCAGGGACAGCAGGAACAGGATGGTGCAGGGACAGCAGGAACAGGATGGGTCAGGGACAGCAGTAACAGGATGGGTCAGGGACAGAAGTAACAGGATGGGTCAGGGACAGCAGTAACAGGATGGGTCAGGGACAGAAGTAACAGGATGGGTCAGGGACAGAAGTAACAGAAATGTGCAAGGACAGCAGTAACAGGATGGCTCAGGGACAGCAGTAACAGGATGGGTCAGGGACAGAAGTAACAGGATGGGTCAGGGACAGAAGTAACAGAAATGTGCAAGGACAGCAGTAACAGGATGGGTCAGGGACAGCAATAACAGGATGGAGCAGGGACAGCAGGAACAGGATGGTGCAGGGACAGCAGGAACAGGATGGGTCAGCGACAGCAGTAACAGGATGGGTCAGGGACAGAAGTAACAGGATGGGTCAGGGATAGCAGTAACAGTATGGGTTAGGGACAGCAGTAACAGGATGGTGCAGGGAAAGCAGTAACAGGATGGTGCAGGGAAAGCAGTAACAGGATGGTTCAGGGACAGCAGTAACGGGGTGGGTCAGGGATAGCAGTAACAGGATGGGTCAGGGATAGCAGTAACAGGGTGGGTCAGGGACAGCAGTAACAGGATGGGTCAGGTACAGCAGTAACAGGATGAGTCAGGGACAGCAGTAACAGGATGGGTCAGAGACAGCAGTAACAGGATGGGTCAGAGACAGCAGTAACAGGATGGGTCAGGGACAGCAGTAACAGGATGGGTCAGAGACAGCAGTAACAGGATGGTGCAGGGACAGCAGTAACAGTATGGGTCAGGGACAGCAGTAACAGGATGGGTCAGGGACAGCAGTAACAGAATGGTGCAGGGACAGCAGTAACAGGATGGGTCAGGGACAGCAGTAACAGAATGGTGCAGGGACAGCAGTAACAGGGTGGGTCAGGGACAGCAGTAACAGGATGGGTCAGGGACAGCAGTAAAAGAGAGGTGCAGGGACAGCAGTAACAGGATGGTGCAGGGACAGCAGTAACAGGATGGGTCAGGGACAGCAGTAAAAGAGAGGTGCAGGGACAGCAGTAACAGGGTGGGTCAGGGACAGCAGTAACAGGGTGGGTCAGGGACAGAAGTAACAGGATGGTGCAGGGACAGCAGTAACAGGATGGTGCAGGGACAGTAGTAACAGGATGGGTCAGGGACAGAAGTAACAGAAATGTGCAAGGACAGCAGTAATAGGGTGGGTCAGAGAAAGCAGTAACAGGATGGGTCAGGGACAGCAGTAACAGGGTGGGTCAGGGACAGAAGTAACAGGATGGGTCAGGGACAGAAGTAACAGAAATGTGCAAGGACAGCAGTAACAGGATGGTGCAGGGACAGCAGTAACAGGATGGGTCAGGGACAGAAGTAACAGGATGGGTCAGGGACAGAAGTAACAGGATGGGTCAGGGACAGAAGTAACAGAAATGTGCAAGGACATCAGTAACAGGGTGGGTCAGGGACAGCAGGAACAGGATGGTGCAGGGACAGCAGTAACAGGATGGGTCAGGGACAGAAGTAACAGAAATGTGCAAGGACAGCAGTAACAGGGTGGGTCAGGGACAGCAGGAACAGGATGGTGCAGGGACAGCAGTAACAGGATGGGTCAGGGACAGAAGTAACAGAAATGTGCAAGGACAGCAGTAACAGGATGGGTCAGGGACAGCTGTAACAGGATGGGTCAGGGACAGAAGTAACAGGATGGGTCAGGGATAGCAGTAACAGTATGGGTTAGGGACAGCAGTAACACGATGGTGCACGGTCAGCAGTGACAAGATGGGTCAGGGATAGCAGTAAAAGGATGGGTCAGGGATAGCAGTAACAGGATGGGTCAGGGATAGCAGTAACAGGATGGGTCAGGTACAGCAGTAACAGGATGGGTCAGGGACAGCAGTAACAGGATGGGTCAGGGACAGCAGTAACAGGATGGGTCAGAGACAGCAGTAACAGGATGGTGCAGAGACAGCAGTAACAGGATGGGTCAGGGACAGCAGTAACAGGATGGGTCAGAGACAGCAGTAACAGGATGGTGCAGGGACAGCAGTAACAGGATGGGTCAGGGACAGCAGTAACAGGATGGGTCAGGGACAGCAGGAACAGGTTGAGTCAGGGACAGCAGTAACAGGATGGGTCAGGTACAGCAGTCACAGGATGGGTCAGGGAGAGCAGTAACAGGATCGGTCAGGGACAGCAGGAAAAGGATGGTGCAAGGACAGCAGTAACAGGATGGAACAGGGACAGCAGTAACAGAATGGTGCAGGGACAGCAGGAACAGGATGGTGCAGGGACAGCAGGAACAGGATGGTGCAGGGACAGCAGGAACAGGATGGTGCAGGGACAGCAGTAACAGGGTGGTGCAGGGACAGCAAAAATAGGGTGGTGCAGGGGCACCAGTAACACGATGATACAGGTACAGCAGTAATAGGATGGAGCAGGGACAGCAATAACAGAATGGTGCAGGGACAGCAGTAATAGGATTGTGCAGGGACAGCAGTAACAGGACAGTGCAGGGGCAGCAGTAACAGAATGGTGCAGGGACAGCATTAACAGGATGGTGCAGGGACAGCAGTAACAGAATGGTGCAGGGACAGCAGTAACACGATGGGTCAGGGATAGCAGTAACAGTATGGGTCAGGGACAGCAGTAACAAGATGCTGCAGGGACAGCAGTAACAGGATGGGTCAGGGACAGCAGTAACAGGACGGTGCAGGGACAGCAGGAACAGGATGGAGCAGGAACAGGATGGGTCAGGAATAGCAGTAACAGAATGGTGCACGGACAGCAGGAACAGGATGGGTCAGGAATAGCAGTAAAAGGGTGGTGCAGGGACACCAGTAACACGATGATGCAGGTACAGCAGTAACAGGATGGAGCAGGGACAGCAGGAACAGAATGGGGCAGGGACAGCAGTAACAGGGTAGTGCCGGGACACCAGTAACAGGATGATTCAGGTACAGCAGTAACAGGGTGGAGCAGGGACAGCAGGAACAGAATGGGGCAGGGACAGCAGTAACAGGGTAGTGCCGGGACACCAGTAACAGGATGATTCAGGTACAGCAGTAACAGGGTGGAGCAGGGACAGCAGTAACAGAATGGTGCAGGAACAGCAGTAATAGGATTGTGCAGGGACAGCACTTACAGAATAGTGCAGGGACAGCAGTAACAGGATGGGTCAGGGACAGCAGTAACAGGACGGCGCAGGGACAGCAGTAACAGGATGTTGCAGGGACCGGAGTAAGAGGATGGGTCAGGGACAGCAGTAACACAATGGAGCAGGGACAGCATTAACAGGATGGGTCTGGGACAGCAGTAACAGGATGGAGCAGGGACAGCAGTAACAGTATGGGTCAGGGACAGCAGTAACAGGATGGGTCAGGGACAGCAGAAACAGGTTGGTGCAGGGACAGCAGTAACAGGATGGAGCAGGGACAGCAGTAACAGGATGGAGCAGGGACAGCAGTAACAGGATGGAGCAGGGACAGCAGTAACAGGATGGAGCAGGGACAGCAGTAACAGGATGGAGCAGGGACAGCAGTAACAGGATGGAGCAGGGACAGCAGGAACAGGATGGGTCAGGGACAGCAGAAACAGGTTGGTGCAGGGACAGCAGTAACAGGATGGGTCAGGAACAGCAGTAACAGGATGGTGCAGGGACAGCTGTAACAGGATGGGTCAGGAACAGCAGTAACAGGATGGTGCAGTGACAGCAGTAACAGGGTGGGTCAGGTACAGCAGGAACAGGATGGTGCACAGACGGCAGTAAAAGGGTGGTGCAGTGACAGCAGTAATAGGGTGGTGCAGGGACACCATTAACACGATGATGCAGGTACAGCAGTAACAGCATGGAGCAGGGACAGCAGGAACAGAATGGGTCAGGGACAGCAGTAACAGGGTGGTGCACAGACAGCAGTAATAGGGTGGTGCAGCAACACCAGTAACAGGATGATGCAGGGACAGCAGGAACAGGATGGAGCAGGGACAGCAGGAACAGGATGATGCAGGGACAGCAGGAACAGGATGGAGCAGGGACAGCAGGAACAGAATGGGGCAGGGACAGCAGTAACAGGACAGTGCAGGGACACCAGTAACAGGATGATGCAGGTACAGCAGTAACAGAGTGGAGCAGGGACAGCAGTAACAGAATGGTGCAGGAACAGCAGTAATAGGATTGTGCAGGGACAGCACTAACAGAATAGTGCAGGGACAGCAGTAACAGGATGTTGCAGGGACCGGAGTAAGAGGATGGGTCAGGGACAGCAGTAACAGAATGGAGCAGGGACAGCATTAACAGGATGGGTCTGGGACAGCAGTAACAGGATGGAGCAGGGACAGCAGTAACAGGATGGAGCAGGGACAGCAGTAACAGTATGGGTCAGGGACCGGAGTAAGAGGATGGGTCAGGGACAGCAGTAACAGGATGGAGCAGGGACAGCATTAACAGGATGGGTCTGGGACAGCAGTAACAGGATGGAGCAGGGACAGCAGTAACAGTATGGGTCAGGGACAGCAGAAACAGGTTGGTGCAGGGACAGCAGTAACAGAATGGTGCAAGGACAGCAGGAACAGGATGGGTCAGGGACAGCAGTAACAGGATGGGTCTGGGACAGCAGTAACAGGATGGTGCAGGGACAGCAGTAACAGGATGGTGCAGGGACAGCAGTAACAGGATGGAGCAGAGACAGCAGTAACAGGATGGAGCAGGGACAGCAGTAACAGGATGGAGCAGGGACAGCTGTAACAGGATGATGCAGGGACAGCAGGAATAGGATGGTGCAGGGACAGCATTAACAGGATCGGTCAGGGACAGCAGTAACAGGATGGGTCAGGGACAGCAGTAACAGCATGGTGCAGGGACAGCAGGAACAGGATGGGTCAGGAACAGCAGTAACAGGATGGTGCAGGGACAGCAGTAACAGGGTGGTGCACAGACAGCAGTAAAAGGGTGGTGCAGTGACAGCAGTAATAGGGTGGTGCAGGGACACCAGTAACACGATGATGCAGGTACAGCAGTAACAGGATGGAGCAGGGACAGCAGTAACAGGATGGAGCAGGGACAGCAGTAACAGCATGGAGCAGGGACAGCAGTAACAGAATGGGGCAGGGACAGTAGTAATAGGATTGTGCAGGGACAGCAGTAACAGAATGGTGCAGGTACAGAAGTAACAGGACAGTGCAGGGGCAGCAGTAACAGGGTAGTGCAGGGACACCAGTAACAGATGATGCAGGTACAGCAGTAACAGGGTGGAGCAGGGGCAGCAGTAACAGAATGGTGCAGGAACAGCAGTAATAGGATTGTGCAGGGACAGCACGAACAGAATAGTGCAGGGACAGCAGTAACAGGATGGGTCAGGGACAGCAGTAACAGGATGGTGCAGGGACAGCAGTAACAGAATGGTGCAGGGACAGCAGTAACAGGATGGTGCAGGGACAGCAGTACCAGGATGGGTCAGGGATAGCAATAACAGGACGGTGCAGGGACAGCAATAACAGGATGGTGCAGGGACAGCAGGAACAGGATGGGTCAGGGACAGCAGTAACAGGATGGTGCAGGGACAGCAGTAACTGGATGGGTCAGGGACAGTAGTAACAGGATGGGTCAGGGACAGCAGTAACACGATGGTGCAGGGACAGCTGAAACAGGATTGTGCAGGCACGGCAGTAACAGGATGGGTCAGGGACAGTAGTAACAGGATGGGTCAGGGACAGCAGTAACTGGACGGTGCAGGGACAGCAGTAACTGGACGGTGCAGGGACAGCAGTAACAGGATGGGTCAGGGACAGCTGTAACAGGATGATGCAGGGACAGCAGTAACAGGATGGAGCAGGGACAGCAGTAACAGGAGCGGCTAGGAACAGCAGTAACAGGATGGAGCAGGGACAGAAGTAACAGGACAGAGCAGGGACAGCAGTAACAGGATGGGTCAGGGACAGCTGTAACAGGATGATGCAGGGACAGCAGTAACAGGGCTTTCAGAAACTGCAGGAACAGGATGGGTCAGGGACAGCAGTAACAGGGTGGTGCACAGACAGCAGTAAAAGGGTGGTGCAGTGACAGCAGTAATAGGGTGGTGCAGGGACACCAGTAACAGGATGATGCAGGGACAGCACGAACAGAATAGTGCAGGGACAGCAGTAACAGGATGGGTCAGGGACAGCAGTAACAGAATGGTGCAGGGACAGCAGTAATAGGATTGTGCAGGGACAGCAGTAACAGAATGGTGCAGTGATAGCAGTAACAGGACAGTGCAGGGACACCAGTAACAGGATGATGCAGGTACAGCAGTAACAGGGTGGAGCAGGGGCAGCAGTAACAGAATGGTGCAGGAACAGCAGTAATAGGATTGTGCAGGGACAGCACGAACAGAATAGTGCAGGGACAGCAGTAACAGGATGGGTCAGGGACAGCAGTAACAGAATGGTGCAGGGACAGCAGTAATAGGATTGTGCAGGGACAGCAGTAACAGAATGGTGCAGGTACAGCAGTAACAGGGTGGAGCAGGGGCAGCAGTAACAGAATGGTGCAGGAACAGCAGTAATAGGATTGTGCAGGGACAGCACGAACAGAATAGTGCAGGGACAGCAGTAACAGGATGGGTCAGGGACAGCAGTAACAGGACGGCGCAGGGACAGCAGTAACAGGATGTTGCAGGGACCGGAGTAAGAGGATAGGTCAGGGGCAGCAGTAACAGAATGGAGCAGGGACAGCATTAACAGGATGGGTCTGGGACAGCAGTAACAGGATGGAGCAGGGACAGCAGTAACAGTATGGGTCAGGGACAGCAGTAACAGGATGGAGCAGGGACAGCAATAACGAGATGGGTCAGGGACAGCAGTAACAGGATGGAGCAGGGACAGCAGTAACAGGATGGAGCAGGGACAGCAGTAACAGGATGGTGCAGGGACAGCAATAACAGGATGGAGCAGGGACAGCAGTAACAGGATGGAGCAGGGACAGCAGTAACAGGATGGAGCAGGGACAGCAATAACGAGATGGGTCAGGGACAGCAGTAACAGGATGTTGCAAGGACAGCAGTCACAGCTTGGAGCAGGTACAGCAGTAACAGAATGTTGCAGGGACAGCAGTAACAGGATGTTGCAGGGACAGCAGTAACAGGATGGGTTAGGGATAGCAGTAACTGAATGGAGCAGGGACAGCAGGAACCGGATGATTCAGGGACAGCAGGAACAGGATGGAGCAGGGACAGCAGTAACAGGATGTTGCAGGGATCGCAGTAACAGGATGGGTTAGGGACAGCAGTAACTGAATGGAGCAGGGACAGCAGGAACCGGATGATTCAGGGACAGCAGGAACAGGATGGAGCAGGGACAGCAGTAACAGGATGGGTCTGAGACAGCATTAACAGGATGTTGCAGGGACAGCAGTAACAGGATGGATCAGGGACAGCAGTAACAGGATGGTGCAGGGACAGCAGTAACAGGATGGTGCAGGGACAGCAGTAACAGGATGGTGCAAGGACAGCAGGAACAGGATGGTGCAGGGACAGCAGGAACAGGATGGGTCAGGGACAGCAGGAACAGGATGGGTCAGGGACAGCAGTAACAGGATGGGTCAGGGAGAGCAGTAACAGGTTCGGTCAGGGACAGCAGTAACAGGATGGTGCAAGGACAGCAGTAACAGGATGGATCAGGGACAGCAGTAACGGGGTGGTGCACGGACAGCACTTACAAGATGGTGTATGGACAGCAGTAACAGGATTTTGCAGGGTCCGCAGTAACAGAATCGGTTAGGGACAGCAGTAACAGGACGGTGCAGGGACAGCAGTAACAGGGTAGTGCAGGGACAGCAGTAACAGCATGGAGCAGGGACAGCGATAACAGGATGGGTCAGGGACAGCAGTAATAGGATGGTGCAGCGACAGCAGTAACAGGGTGATGCAGAGACAGCAGTAAAAGGGTTTTGCAGGGACAGCAGTAAGAGGGTGGTGCAGGGACAGCAGTAACAGGATGGTGCAGGAACAGCAGTAACAAGATGGTGCAGGGACAGCAGTAACAGGATGGGTCTGAGACAGCATTAACAGGATGGTACAGGGACAGCAGTAACAGAATAATGCAGGGACAGCAGTAACAGGATGGTACAGGGACAGCAGTAACAGAATAATGCAAGGACAGCAGTAACAGGATGGTGCAGGGACAGCAGTAACAGGATGGTGCAGGGACTGCAGTAACAGGGTGGGTCAGGGACAGCAGTAACAGGATGGTGCAGGGACAGCACTTACAAGATGGTGTATGGACAGCAGTAACAGGATTTTGCAGGGTCCGCAGTAACAGAATCGGTCAGGGACAGCAGTAACAGGATGGTGCAGGGACAGCAGTAACAGAATGGTGCAGGGACAGCAGTAACAAGATGGTGCAGGGACAGCAGTAACAAGAAGGGTCAGGGACAGCAGTAACAGGATGGTGCAGGGGCAGCAGTAACAGGATGGGTCAGGGATAGCAATAACAGGACGGTGCAGGGACAGCAATAACAGGATGGGTCAGGGACAGCAGGAACAGGATGGGTCAGGGACAGCAGGAAGAGGATGGTGCAGGGACAGCAGGAACAGGATGGGTCAGGGACAGCAGGAACAGGATTGTGCAGGGACAGCAGTAACAGGATGGGTCAGGGACAGCAGTAACAGGATGGGTCAGGGACAGCAGTAACAGGATGGTGCAGGGACAGCAGGAACAGGATGGTGCAGGGACAGCAATAACAGGATGGGTCAGGGACAGCAATAACAGGATGGGTCAGGGACAGCAATAACAGAATGGTGCAGGGACAGCTGAAAAAGGATTGTGCAGGCACGGCAGTAACAGGATGGGTCAGGGACAGTAGTAACAGGATGGGTCAGGGACGCAGTAACAGGATGGGTCAGGGACAGCAATAACAGGATGGTGCAGGGACAGCAGGAACAGGATGTGTCAGGGACAGCAGTAAAAGGATGGGTCAGGGACAGCAGTAACAGTATGGGTTAGGGACAGCAGTAACACGATGGTGCACGGTCAGCAGTAACAAAAAAGGTGCAGGGACAGTAGGAAGAGGATGGTTCAGGGACAGCAGTAACAGGATGGTGCAGGGAAAGCAGTAACAGGATGGTGCAGGGACAGCAGTGACAAGATGGGTCAGGGATAGCAGTAACAGGATGGGTCAGGGATAGCAGTAACAGGGTGGGTCAGGGACAGCAGTAACAGGATGGGTCAGGTACAGCAGTAACAGGATGGGTCAGGGAGAGCAGTAACAGGTTCGGTCAGGGACAGCAGGAAAAGGATGGTGCCAGGACAGCAGTAACAGGATGGAACAGGGACAGCAGTAACAGAATGGTGCAGGGACAGCAGTAACAGGGTGGTGCAGGGACAGCAGTAACAGAATGGTGCAGGGACAGCAAAAATAGGGTGGTGCAGGGGCACCAGTAACACGATGATACAGGTACAGCAGTAACAGGATGGAGCAGGGACAGCAGTAACAGAATGGTGCAGGGACAGCAGTAATAGGATTGTGCAGGGACAGCAGTGACAGAACGGTGCAGGTACAGCAGTAACAGGACAGTGCACAGGCAGCAGTAACAGAATAGTGCAGTGACAGCATTAACAGGATTGTGCAGGGACAGCAGTAACAGAATGGTGCAGGGACAGCAGTAACAGTCTGGGTCAGGGACAGCAGTAACAGGACGGCGCAGGAACAGCAGTAACAGGATGGGTCAGGGACAGCAGTAACATGATGCTGCAGGGACAACAGTAACAGGATGGTGCAGGGACAACAGTAACAGGATGGGTCAGGGACAGCAGTAACAGGATGCTGCAGGGACAGCAGTAACAGGATGGGTCAGGGACAGCAGTAACATGATGCTGCAGGGACAACAGTAACAGAATGGTGCAGGGACAGCAGTAACAGTCTGGGTCAGGGACAGCAGTAACAGGACGGCGCAGGAACAGCAGTAACAGGATGGGTCAGGGACAGCAGTAACATGATGCTGCAGGGACAACAGTAACAGGATGGGTCAGGGACAGCAGTAAGAGGGTGGTGCACAGACAGCAGTAAAAGGGTGGTGCAGTGACAGCAGTAATAGGGTGGTGCAGCGACACCATTAACACGATGATGCAGGTACAGCAGTAACAGGATGGAGCAGGGACAGCAGGAACAGAATGGGGCAGGGACAGCAGTAATAGGATTGTGCAGGGACAGCAGTAACAGAATGGAGCAGTGACAGCAGTAACAGGACAGTGCAGGGGCAGCAGTAACAGGGTAGTGCAGGGACATCAGTAACAGAATGGTGCAGGAACAGCAGTAATAGGATTGTGCAGGGACAGCACGAACAGAATAGTGCAGGGACAGCAGTAACAGGATTGGTCAGGGACAGCAGTAACAGGACGGCGCAGGGACAGCAGTAACAGGATGTTGCAGGGACCGGAGTAAGAGGATGGGTCAGGGACAGCAGTAACACAATGGAGCAGGGACACCATTAACAGGATGGGTCTGGGACAGCAGTAACAGGATGGAGCAGGGACAGCAGTAACAGTATGGGTCAGGGACAGCAGAAACAGGTTGGTGCAGGGACAGCAGTAACAGGATGGAGCAGGGTCAGCAGTAACAGGATGGAGCAGGGACAGCAGTAACAGGATGGAGCAGGGGCAGCAGTAACAGGATGGAGCAGGGACAGCAAGAACAGGGTGGTGCACAGACAGCAGGAACAGGATGGAGCAGGTACAGCAGTAACAGAATGGGGCAGGGACAGCAGTAATAGGATTGTGCATGGACAGCAGGAACAGAATGGGGCAGAGACAGCAGTAATAGGATTGTGCAGGGACAGCAGTAACAGAATGGTGCAGTGACAGCAGTAACAGGACAGTGCAGGGGCAGCAATAACAGGGTAGTGCAGGGACACCAGTAACAGGATGATGCAGGTACAGCAGTAACAGAGTGGTGCAGGGACAGCAGTAACAGAATGGTGCAGGAACAGCAGTAATAGGATTGTGCAGGGACAGCACTAACAGAATAGTGCAGGGACAGCAGTAACAGGATGGGTCAGGGACAGCAGTAACAGGACGGCGCAGGGACAGCAGTAACAGAATGGTGCAGGGACAGAAGTAACAGAATGGGTCAGGGACAGCAGTAACAGAATGGTGCAGGGACAGCATTAACAGGATGGGTCTGGGACAGCAGTAACAGAATGGTGCAGGGACAGCAGTAACAGGTTGGTGCAGGGACAGCAGTAACAGGATGGGTCAGGGACAGCAGTAACAGGATGGGTCAGGGACAGCAGGAACAGGATGGGTCAGGGACAGCAGTACCAGGATGGGTCAGGGACAGCAGTAACAGGATGGTGCAGGGACAGCAATAACAGGATGGGTCAGGGACAGCAATAACAGGATGGTGCAGGGACAGCAGTAACAGGGTGGGTCAGGGACAGCAGTAACAGGATGGTGCAGGGACAGCAGGAACAGGATGGTGCAGGGACAGCAATAACAGGATGGGTCAGGGACAGCAATAACAGGATGGGTCAGGGACAGCAATAACAGGATGGTGCAGGGACAGCTGAAACAGGATTGTGCAGGCACGGCAGTAACAGGATGGGTCAGGGACAGCAGGAACAGGATGGTTCAGGGACAGCAGGAACAGGGATGGGACAGGGACAGCAGTAACAGCTTGGAGCAGTGACAGCAGGAACAGGATGTGTCTGGGACCGCAGTAACAGGATGGTTCAGGGACAGCAGTAACAGGATGGGTCAGGGACAGCAGTAACTGGACGGTACAGGGACAGCAGTAACAGGATGGTGCAGGGACAGCAGTAACAGGATGTGTCTGGGACGGCAGGAACAGGATGGTTCAGGGACAGCAGTAACAGGGATGGGACAGGGACAGCAGTAACAGCTTGGAGCAGTGACAGCAGTAACAGAATGTTGCAGGGAAAGCAGTAACAGGATGTTGCAGGGACCGCAGTAACAGGATGGGTTAGGGATAGCAGTAACTGAATGGAGCAGGGACAGCAGGAACCGGATGATTCAGGGACAGCAGTAACAGGAGCGGCTAGGGACAGCAGTAACAGTGTGGGTCAGGGACAGAAGTAACAGGACAGAGCAGGGACAGCAGTAACAGGATGGGTCAGGGACAGCTGTAACAGGATGGGTCAGGGACAGCAGGAACAGGATGGTGCAGGGACAGCATTAACAGGATCGGTCAGGGACAGCAGTAACAGGATGGTGCAGGGACAGCAGTAACAGGGCTTTCAGAAACAGCAGGACAGGATGGGTCAGGGACAGCAGTAACAGCATGGTGCAGGGACAGCAGGAACAGGATGGGTCAGGGACAGCAGTAACAGGGTGGGTCAGGGACAGCAGTAACAGGGTGGTGCACAGACAGCAGTAAAAGGGTGGTGCAGTGACAGCAGTAATAGGGTGGTGCAGGGAGACCAGTAACACGATGATGCAGGTACAGCAGTAACAGGATGGAGCAGGGACAGCAGGAACAGAATGGGGCAGGGACAGCAGGAACAGAATGGGGCAGGGACAGCAGTAATAGGATTGTGCAGGGACAGCAGTAACAGAATGGGGCAGGGACAACAGTAATAGGATTGTGCAGGGACAGCAGTAACAGAATGGTGCAGGTACAGCAGTAACAGGACAGTGCAGGGGCAGCAGTAACAGGGTAGTGCAGGGACACCAGTAACAGATGATGCAGGTACAGCAGTAACAGAGTGGAGCAGGGGCAGCAGTAACAGAATGGTGCAGGAACAGCAGTAATAGGATTGTGCAGGGACAGCACGAACAGAATAGTGCAGGGACAGCAGTAACAGGATGGGTCAGGGACAGCAGTAACAGGATGGTGCAGGGACAGCAGTAACAGGACAGTGCAGGGGCAGCAGTAACAGGATGGGTCAGGGACAGTAGTAACAGGATGGGTCAGGGACAGCAGTAACTGGACGGTGCAGGGACAGCAGTAACTGGACGGTGCAGGGACAGCAGTAACAGAATGGAGCAGGGACAGCAGTAACAGGATGTTTCTGGGACAGCAGTAACAGGATGGAGCAGGGACAGAAGTAACAGGACAGAGCAGGGACAGTAGTAACAGGATGGGTCAGGGACAGCAGGAACAGGATGGTGCAGGGACAGCAGTAACAGGGCTTTCAGAAACAGCAGGAACAGGATGGGTCAGGGACAGCAGTAACAGGGTGGTGCACAGACAGCAGTAACAGGGTGGTGCACAGACAGCAGTAAAAGGGTGGTGCAGTGACAGCAGTAACAGGATGGTGCAGCGACACCAGTAACACGATGATGCAGGTACAGCAGTAACAGCACGGAGCAGGGACAGCAGTAACAGAATGGTGCAGTGACAGCAGTAACAGGACAGTGCAGGGGCAGCAGTAACAGGGTAGTGCAGGGACACCAGTAACAGGATGATGCAGGTACAGCAGTAACAGAGTGGAGCAGGGACAGCAGTAACAGAATGGTGCAGGAACAGCAGTAATAGGATTGTGCAGGGACAGCAGTAACAGGATGGTGCAGGTACAGCAGTAACAGGACAGTGAAGAGGCAGCAGTAACAGAATGGTGCAGGGACAGCATTAACGGGATTGTGCAGGGACAGCAGTAACAGAATGGTGCAGGGACAGCAGTAACAGTCTGGGTCAGGGACAGCAGTAACAGGACGGCGCAGGAACAGCAGTAACAGGATGGGTCAGGGACAGCAGTAACAGGATGGTGCAGGAACAGCAGTAACAGGACGGCGCAGGAACAGCAGTAACAGGATGGGTCAGGGACAGCAGTAACAGGATGGTGCAGGTACAGCAGTAACAGGACAGTGCAGAGGCAGCAGTAACAGAATGGTGCAGGGACAGCATTAACAGGATTGTGCAGGGACAGCAGTAACAGAATGGTGCAGGGACAGCAGTAACAGTCTGGGTCAGGGACAGCAGTAACAGGACGGCGCAGGAACAGCAGTAACAGGATGGGTCAGGGACAGCAGTAACAGGATGCTGCAGGGACAGCAGTGACAGGATGGGTCAGGGACAGCAGTAACAGGATGAAGCAGGGACAGCAGTAACAGGATGGGTCAGGGACAGCAGTAACAGGATGGTGCAGGGACAACTGTAACAGGATGGAGCAGGAACAGCAGGAACATGATGGAGCAGGAACAGCAGGAACAGGATGGTGCAGGGACAGCAGTAACAGGATGGAGCAGGGACAGCAGGAACAGGATGGAGAAGGGACATCAGTAACAGGATGGAGCAGGGACAGCAGCAACAGAATGGTGCACGGACAGCAGGAACAGGATGCAGCAGGAACAGCAGGAACATGATGGGTCAGGGACAGCAGTAACAGGGTGGTGCACAGACAGCAGTACAAGGGTGGTGCAGTGACAGCAGTAATAGGGTGGTGCAGCGACACCATTAACACGATGATGCAGGTACAGCAGTAACAGGATGGAGCAGGGACAGCAGGAACAGAATGGGGCAGGGGCAGCAGTAACAGGGTAGTGCAGGGACATCAGTAACAGAATGGTGCAGGAACAGCAGTAATAGGATTGTGCAGGGACAGCACTAACAGAATAGTGCAGGGACAGCAGTAACAGGATGGGTCAGGGACAGCAGTAACAGGACGGCGCAGGGACAGCAGTAACAGGATGTTGCAGGGACCGGAGTAAGAGGATGGGTCAGGGACAGCAGTAACAGAATGGAGCATGGACAGCATTAACAGGATGGGTCAGGGACAGCAGTAACAGGATGGAGCAGGGACAGCAGTAACAGTATGGGTCAGGGACAGCAGAAACAGGTTGGTGCAGGGACAGCAGTAACAGGATGGAGCAGGGACAGCAGTAACAGGATGGAGCAGGGACAGCAGTAACAGGATGGAGCAGGGACAGCAGGAACAGGGTGGTGCACAGACAGCAGGAACAGGATGGAGCAGGTACAGCAGTAACAGAATGGGGCAGGGACAGCAGTAATAGGATTGTGCAGGGACAGCAGGAACAGAATGGGGCAGGGACAGCAGTAATAGGATTGTGCAGGGACAGCAGTAACAGAATGGTGCAGTGACAGCAGTAACAGGACAGTGCAGGGGCAGCAATAACAGGGTAGTGCAGGGACACCAGTAACAGGATGATGCAGGTACAGCAGTAACAGAGTGGAGCAGGGACAGCAGTAACAGAATGGTGCAGGAACAGCAGTAATAGGATTGTGCAGGGACAGCACTAACAGAATAGTGCAGGGACAGCAGTAACAGGATGGGTCAGGGACAGCAGTAACAGGACGGCGCAGGGACAGCAGTAACAGGATGTTGCAGGGACCGGAGTAAGAGGATGGGTCAGGGACAGCAGTAACAGAATGGAGCAGGGACAGCATTAACAGGATGGGTCTGGGACAGCAGTAACAGGATGGAGCAGGGACAGCAGTAACAGGATGGTGCAGGGACAGCATTAACAGGATGGGTCTGGAACAGCAGTAACAGGATGGAGCAGGGACAGCAGTAACAGGATGGTGCAGGGACAGCATTAACAGGATGGGTCTGGGACAGCAGTAACAGGATGGAGCAGGGACAGCAGTAACAGTATGGGTCAGGGACAGCAGAAACAGGTTGGTGCAGGGACAGCAGTAACAGAATGGTGCAGGGACAGAAGTAACAGAATGGTGCAGGGACAGCAGTAACAGGTTGGTGCAGGGACAGCAGTAACAGGATGGGTCAGGGACAGCAGTAACAGGATGGTGCAAGGACAGCAGGAACAGGATGGGTCAGGGACAGCAGGAACAGGATTGGTCAGGGACAGCAGTACCAGGATGGGTCAGGGACAGCAGTAACAGGATGGTGCAGGGACAGCAGGAACAGGATGGTGCAGGGACAGCAATAACAGGATGGGTCAGGGACAGCAATAACAGGACGGTGCAGGGACAGCAATAACAGGATGGTGCAGGGACAGCAGTAACAGGGTGGGTCAGGGACAGCAGTAACAGGATGGTGCAGGGACAGCAGTAACAGGATGGTGCAGGGACAGCAGGAACAGGATGGTGCAGGGACAGCAATAACAGGATGGGTCAGGGACAGCAATAACAGGATGGGTCAGGGACAGCAATAACAGGATGGTGCAGGGACAGCTGAAACAGGATTGTGCAGGCACGGCAGTAACAGGATGGGTCAGGGACAGCAGGAACAGGATGGTTCAGGGACAGCAGGAACAGGGATGGGACAGGGACAGCAGTAACAGCTTGGAGCAGTGACAGCAGGAACAGGATGTGTCTGGGACAGCAGTAACAGGATGGTTCAGGGACAGCAGTAACAGGATGGTGCAGGGACAGCATTAACAGGATGGGTCTGGGACAGCAGTAACAGGATGGAGCAGGGACAGCAGTAACAGTATGGGTCAGGGACAGCAGAAACAGGTTGGTGCAGGGACAGCAGTAACAGAATGGTGCAGGGACAGAAGTAACAGAATGGTGCAGGGACAGCAGTAACAGGTTGGTGCAGGGACAGCAGTAACAGGATGGGTCAGGGACAGCAGTAACAGGATGGTGCAAGGACAGCAGGAACAGGATGGGTCAGGGACAGCAGGAACAGGATTGGTCAGGGACAGCAGTACCAGGATGGGTCAGGGACAGCAGTAACAGGATGGTGCAGGGACAGCAGGAACAGGATGGTGCAGGGACAGCAATAACAGGATGGGTCAGGGACAGCAATAACAGGACGGTGCAGGGACAGCAATAACAGGATGGTGCAGGGACAGCAGTAACAGGGTGGGTCAGGGACAGCAGTAACAGGATGGTGCAGGGACAGCAGTAACAGGATGGTGCAGGGACAGCAGGAACAGGATGGTGCAGGGACAGCAATAACAGGATGGGTCAGGGACAGCAATAACAGGATGGGTCAGGGACAGCAATAACAGGATGGTGCAGGGACAGCTGAAACAGGATTGTGCAGGCACGGCAGTAACAGGATGGGTCAGGGACAGCAGGAACAGGATGGTTCAGGGACAGCAGGAACAGGGATGGGACAGGGACAGCAGTAACAGCTTGGAGCAGTGACAGCAGGAACAGGATGTGTCTGGGACAGCAGTAACAGGATGGTTCAGGGACAGCAGTAACAGGATGGTGCAGGGACAGCATTAACAGGATGGGTCTGGGACAGCAGTAACAGGATGGAGCAGGGACAGCAGTAACAGTATGGGTCAGGGACAGCAGAAACAGGTTGGTGCAGGGACAGCAGTAACAGAATGGTGCAGGGACAGCAGTAACAGAATGGTGCAGGGACAGCAGTAACAGGTTGGTGCAGGGACAGCAGTAACAGGATGGGTCAGGGACAGCAGTAACAGGATGGTGCAAGGACAGCAGGAACAGGATGGGTCAGGGACAGCAGGAACAGGATGGGTCAGGGACAGCAGGAACAGGATGGGTCAGGGACAGCAGGAACAGGATGGGTCAGGGACAGCAGTACCAGGATGGGTCAGGGACAGCAGTAACAGGATGGTGCAGGGACAGCAGGAACAGGATGGTGCAGGGACAGCAATAACAGGATGGGTCAGGGACAGCAATAACAGGACGGTGCAGGGACAGCAATAACAGGATGGTGCAGGGACAGCAGTAACAGGGTGGGTCAGGGACAGCAGTAACAGGATGGTGCAGGGACAGCAGTAACAGGATGGTGCAGGGACAGCAGGAACAGGATGGTGCAGGGACAGCAATAACAGGATGGGTCAGGGACAGCAATAACAGGATGGGTCAGGGACAGCAATAACAGGATGGTGCAGGGACAGCTGAAACAGGATTGTGCAGGCACGGCAGTAACAGGATGGGTCAGGGACAGCAGGAACAGGATGGTTCAGGGACAGCAGGAACAGGGATGGGACAGGGACAGCAGTAACAGCTTGGAGCAGTGACAGCAGGAACAGGATGTGTCTGGGACAGCAGTAACAGGATGTGTCTGGGACAGCAGTAACAGGATGGTTCAGGGACAGCAGTAACAGGATGGGTCAGGGACAGCAGTAACTGGACGGTACAGGGACAGCAGTAACAGGATGGTACAGGGACAGCAGTAACAGGATGTGTCTGGGACGGCAGGAACAGGATGGTTCAGGGACAGCAGTAACAGGGATGGGACAGGGACAGCAGTAACAGCTTGGAGCAGTGACAGCAGTAACAGGATGTTGCAGGGAAAGCAGTAACAGGATGTTGCAGGGACCGCAGTAACAGGATGGGTTAGGGATAGCAGTAACTGAATGGAGCAGGGACAGCAGGAACCGGATGATTCAGGGACAGCAGTAACAGGATGGAGCAGGGACAGCAGTAACAAGATGGAGCAGGGACAGCAGTAACAGGAGCGGCTAGGGACAGCAGTAACAGTGTGAGTCAGGGACAGAAGTAACAGGACAGAGCAGGGACAGCAGTAACAGGATGGGTCAGGGATAGCTGTAACAGGATGATGCAGGGACAGCAGGAACAGGATGGTGCAGGGACAGCATTAACAGGATCGGTCAGGGACAGCAGTAACAGGATGGTGCAGGGACAGCAGTAACAGGGCTTTCAGAAACAGCAGGACAGGATGGGTCAGGGACAGCAGTAACAGCATGGTGCAGGGACAGCAGGAACAGGATGGGTCAGGGACAGCAGTAACAGGGTGGGTCAGGGACAGCAGTAACAGGGTGGTGCACAGACAGCAGTAAAAGGGTGGTGCAGTGACAGCAGTAATAGGGTGGTGCAGGGACACCAGTAACACGATGATGCAGGTACAGCAGTAACAGGATGGAGCAGGGACAGCAGTAACAGCATGGAGCAGGGACAGCAGTAACAGAATGGGGCAGGGACAGCAGTAATAGGATTGTGCAGGGACAGCAGTAACAGAATGGTGCAGGTACAGCAGTAACAGGACAGTGCAGGGGCAGCAGTAACAGGGTAGTGCAGGGACAGCAGGAACAGATGATGCAGGTACAGCAGTAACAGAGTGGAGCAGGGACAGCAGTAACAGGATGGTGCAGGAACAGCAGTAATAGGATTGTGCAGGGACAGCACGAACAGAATAGTCCAGGGACAGCAGTAACAGGATGGGTCAGGGACAGCAGTAACAGGATGGTGCAGGGACAGCAGTAACAGAATGGTGCAGGAACAGCAGTAACAGGACAGTGCAGGGGCAGCAGTAACAGGATGGTGCAGGGACAGCAGGAACAGGATGGTGCAGGGACAGCAGTAACAGGATGGTGCAGGGACAGCAGGAACAGGATGGGTCAGGGACAGCAGTAACAGGACAGTGCAGGGACAGCAGGAACAGGATTGTGCAGGGACAGCAGTAACAGGATGGGTCAGGGACAGTAGTAACAGGATGGGTCAGGGACAGCAGTAACTGGACGGTGCAGGGACAGCAGTAACTGGACGGTGCAGGGACAGCAGTAACAGAATGGAGCAGGGACAGCAGTAACAGGATGTGTCTGGGACAGCAGTAACAGGATGGAGCAGGGACAGAAGTAACAGGACAGAGCAGGGACAGCAGTAACAGGATGGGTCAGGGACAGCAGGAACAGGATGGTGCAGGGACAGCAGTAACAGGGCTTTCAGAAACAGCAGGAACAGGATGGGTCAGGGACAGCAGTAACAGGGTGGTGCAGGGACAGCAGTAAAAGGGTGGTGCAGTGACAGCAGTAATAGGATGGTGCAGCGACACCAGTAACACGATGATGCAGGTACAGCAGTAACAGCATGGAGCAGGGACAGCAGTAACAGAATGGGGCAGGGACAGCAGTAATAGGATTGTGCAGGGACAGCAGTAACAGAATGGTGCAGTGACAGCAGTAACAGGACAGTGCAGGGGCAGCAGTAACAGGGTAGTGCAGGGACACCAGTAACAGGATGATGCAGGTACAGCAGTAACAGGGTGGAGCAGGGGCAGCAGTAACAGAATGGTGCAGGAACAGCAGTAATAGGATTGTGCAGGGACAGCACGAACAGAATAGTGCAGGGACAGCAGTAACAGGATGGGTCAGGGACAGCAGTCACAGGATGGGTCAGGGACAGCAGTAACAGGATGGGTCAGGGACAGCAGTAACAGAATGGTGCAGGGACAGCAGTAATAGAATTGTGCAGGGACAGCAGTAACAGAATGGTGCAGGTACAGCAGTAACAGGATGGGTCAGGGACAGCAGTAACAGAATGGTGCAGGAACAGCAGTAATAGGATTGTGCAGGGACAGCACGAACAGAATAGTGCAGGGACAGCAGTAACAGGACGGCGCAGGGACAGCAGTAACAGGACGGCGCAGGGACAGCAGTAACAGGATGTTGCAGGGACCGGAGTAAGAGGATGGGTCAGGGGCAGCAGTAACAGAATGGAGCAGGGACAGCATTAACAGGATGGGTCAGGGACAGCAGTAACAGGATGGAGCAGGGACAGCAATAACGAGATGGGTCAGGGACAGCAGTAACAGGATGTTGCAAGAACAGCAGTAACAGCTTGGAGCAGGGACAGCAGTAACAGAATGTTGCAGGGACAGCAGTAACAGGATGTTGCAGGGATCGCAGTAACAGGATGGGTTAGGGATAGTAGTAACTGAATGGAGCAGGGACAGCAGGAACAGGATGGAGCAGGGACTGCAGTAACAAGATGGAGCAGGGACAGCAGTAACAGGAGCGGCTAGGAACAGCAGTAACAGTGTGAGTCAGGGACAGAAGTAACAGTACAGAGCAGGGACAGCAGTAACAGGATGGGTCAGGGACAGCAGTAACAGGATGATGCAGGGACAGCAGTAACAGGATGGAGCAGGGCCAGCAGTAACAGGATGTGTCTGGGACAGCAGTAACAGGATGGAGCAGGGACAGCAGTAACAAGATGGAGCAGGGACAGCAGTAACAGGAGCGGCTAGGAACAGCAGTAACAGTGTGGGTCAGGGACAGAAGTAACAGGACAGAGCAGGGACAGCAGTAACAGGATGGGTCAGGGACAGCTGTAACAGGATGATGCAGGGATAGCAGGAACAGGATGGTGCAGGGACAGCATTAACAGGATCGGTCAGGGACAGCAGTAACAGGATGGTGCAGGGACAGCAGTAACAGGGCTTTCAGAAACAGCAGGAACAGGATGGGTCAGGGACAGCAGTAACAGGGTGGTGCACAGACAGCAGTAAAAGGGTGGTGCAGTGACAGCAGTAATAGGGTGGTGCAGGGACACCAGTAACACGATGATGCAGGTACAGCAGTAACAGGATGCAGCTGGGACAGCAGTAACAGAATGGGGCAGGGACAGCAGTAATAGGATTGTGCAGGGACAGCAGTAACAGAATGGTGCAGTGACAGCAGTAACAGGACAGTGCAGGGGCAGCAGTAACAGGGTAGTGCAGGGACAGCAGTAACAGGATGATGCAGGTACAGCAGTAACAGGGTGGAGCAGGGGCAGCAGTAACAGAATGGTGCAGGAACAGCAGTAATAGGATTGTGCAGGGACAGCACGAACAGAATAGTGCAGGGACTCCAGTAATAGGATTGTGCAGGGACAGCAGTAACAGGATGGGTCAGGGACAGCAGTAACAGAATGGTGCAGGGACACCAGTAATAGGATTGTGCAGGGACAGCAGTAACAGAACGGTGCAGTTACAGCAGTAACAGGATGGGTCAGGGACAGCAGTAACAGAATGGTGCAGGAACAGCAGTAATAGGATTGTTCAGGGACAGCACGAACAGAATAGTGCAGGGACAGCAGTAACAGGATGGGTCAGGGACAGCAGTAACAGGACGGCGCAGGGACAGCAGTAACAGGATGTTGCAGGGACCGGAGTAAGAGGATGGGTCAGGGGCAGCAGTAACAGAATGGAGCAGGGACAGCATTAACAGGATGGGTCTGGGACAGCAGTAACAGGATGGAGCAGGGACAGCAGTAACAGTATGGGTCAGGGACAGCAGTAACAGGATGGAGCAGGGACAGCAATAACGAGATAGGTCAGGGACAGCAGTAACAGGATGTTGCAAGGACAGCAGTAACAGCTTGGAGCAGGGACAGCAGTAACAGAATGTTGCAGGGACAGCAGTAACAGGATGTGTCTGGGACCGCAGTAACAGGATGGGTTAGAGATAGTAGTAACTGAATGGAGCAGGGACAGCAGGAACCGGATGGTGCAGGGACAGCATTAACAGGATCGGTCAGGGACAGCAGTAACAGGATGGAGCAGGGACAGCGATAACAGGATGGGTCAGGGACAGCAGTAACAGGATGGAGCAGGGACAGCAGGAACAGGATGGTGCAGGGACAGCATTAACAGGATCGGTCAGGGACAGCAGTAACAGGATGGAGCAGGGACAGCAGTAACAGAATGGTGCAGAGACAGCAGTAACAGGATGGTGCAGGGACTGCAGTAACAGGATGGTGCAGGGACTGCAGTAACAGGATGGTGCAGGGACAGCAGTAACAGGGTGATGCAGGGACAGCAGTAACAGGATGGTGCAGGGACAGCAGTACCAGGATGGGTCAGGGATAGCAATAACAGGACGGTGCAGGGACAGCAATAACAGGATGGTGCAGGGACAGCAGTAACAGGATGGGTCAGGGACAGCAGTAACAGGATGGGTCAGGGACAGCAGTAACAGGATGGGTCAGGGACAGCAGTAACTGAACGGTGCAGGGACAGCAGTAACTGGACGGTGCAGGGATAGCAGTAACAGGATGGTGCAGGGAAAGCAGTAACAGGATTGGTCAGGGAGAGCAGTAACAGGATTGGTCAGGGACAGCAGTAACTGGATGGGTCAGGGACAGCAGGAACAGGATGGTGCAGGGACCGCAGTAACAGGATGGTGCAGGGACAGCAGTAACAGGATTGGTCAGGGCATGTGATACCATACCAGTATATCAGTAATGTTATTGGTGCTGCTTCTTGCTCTCATCTGAAATTGGAAATGTTTATCTATTTCCACCATATCCTCACCTTCCTCTGGTCTTTCACTGACTCCTCCCTTTCCTTCTTTCCACATCTCTGTTTCCATGTTTGGTGATAAGCCTGTCACCAAGATCCACCTCAAACCAACCAACTCCCACAGTTACTTTGACTAGACACCCTCACATCCTGTTTCTTGTAAAGACTCTGTTCCATTCTCCCAGTTCCTCTGTCAATGCCAGCTTTGATAAGGTGGCCTCCAAAATGTCCACCTACTTTCAGAACTGAGCACTGATTCCTCAGCACCATGTTTGAGAGGACCCTCAGCCAAGTCTGACCCACACTTTGGCCCTCGCCCTATCTCTTCTGACGAATAACAGCAATAAGAATCCCCTTGTTGTCACCTCGCATCCCACCAGTATCCACATCCAATGGATTATTAGCTGCTATTTCCACCAGTACCAGTAAGATGTTGCCACCAGACACATATTGCCCTCCTCTCTGTCATCTGCCTTCCCCAAGGCCCATTCCCTCCAGGACACCCTGGCTCATTCCACCTTCACTCTCAATACTGGCCATCCACAGACCGATGGAACCTTCTCCTGTCACTGCAGAAGGTGTAACACCTGCCCGTTTACTTCCTCCCTTCTCATGGTGAAGTAGGGATTTACCTGCACTAGATTCAAACTAGCCGAGTATATATGCTGTTCACAATGTGGTCTCCACTGCACTGAGGAAATAAAGCATGGAGTGGGAAATGAAGTTCAGCCTGGGTGCTTGCTTTGCAGAACACCTATGCTCTGTCGGCAAAATAAGAGTCTGAGGTTCCAATTGCCTGCCATTACAACACCCCGCCTTGTTCCCTGGCCAACATCTGTCTCAGGTTTGCTGTAGTGCTCCAGTGAAGCTCAGTGCAAGCTGGGAGAACAACACCACCTTATCCACTTAGGGACCTGTAGCCTTCTGGACTCAATACTGAGTTCAACAATTTCCAGGCTTTAGCTTCTCCTATGTCTTCCCCCAGCCCCAGGCCAGGGAGAACATACCAGGCCTTCTTATCACATGGTCTGCTATTACACACAACCTATTTTTAACCACTAACAGTCCTTCTTTATAGATATTCAGTTTCCTAAGCTGACTGCTATACAGTCCTTTGGCTGTCCAACTGTTTCTCTCTTTAGGCTCTATCTCCACCTGTTTTTAATCTTTGCCTTCTCCCCCACCCCATCTTCTGCATAAAAACCAATACTTTCCTCACTACCATTAGTTCAGAGGAAGGGTCCCTGGTCCTGAAACATTAGCTCTGATGACCCTCCCAGATGCTGCCAGACTTGCTGACCTTTACCAGCAATCTCTGGTTTTTGTTTCTGATTTCCTGCATCCACGTTTCTTTCGGTTTTTGTTCTTTCAGCTGGAGATTCTGTTTCCTTTTTAAGACCAATAATACTGACAGGAGCAGCTGCTGTTTTGCTTGCTTCCAGGTTCCTAATTCAAACCCCTGGAACTGTCAGACTGATCAAAATCCAATCCCTTTATCATAGGTTTGTTTATTGACCAGTTTGTGGAATGAAACTGATCATGTCACAAATTGAAATCACAATATTTACTGGAAATCATTGTGTTTGTGACTGATCTGATTCCCGTTCCAAAGAGTGTCCTGTATCGGTGTTAATTATTGATTGTTTCAAAATAGAATCTGAGCTGTAAAGACAGACCATGCACCCAATTTGGTAATTGAGAAAGCATATAGTATACTAGCCTTTAACTGTTTTTTTTCCAGAGGGGTCATAAAGTCAGAGGTTCTGATATGTCTGGGTTTATCTACTTGGGAATGTTTTAAGTCTTTCTTTTAAAACACATGTCTAATGAAAGGAGAGTGGCCATTGCTCCCAATACTGGGTTGTATTTTGTTTGGTTTTAACAAGCTGTTATGTTTGCAGCTGCTGGTCAAGCTTTATTTGGGAACCCAGAGAAGCTGCCCGACCCAAAGAAACAGCTCCATACTGATCCTCTCTCTCCCTTTCTGATATCTCCCCTGTAAGAACCTGTGTTTGATTCTACCTTTTTTGCCAAGGGGGTGTTTGTGGGGATTTGGCAAGTATTTGGAACAGCATCATTAAGTTGTAGTGGAGTCGATTGGGTTTTCAGATAAATTATGTTATTCTGTATTCTGGTTTCTTTTGTTCATGTACAAATAACTTTTATTTTGTTTAAAACAGTGTGATTGGCCAGCTGCATCACTCCTGGAATATCCACTCTACACTTGCGTCAAATAACTAGAAAAGTTAGGATCTGGGCTGCTTTCTTGAAATGCTTTGAGGGGGTCTGGCCTGGTCTATAATACTGGTTAGTCCACAACTGAATACTCTGTGCAGTTCTGTTCATCACTCTATAGGATGGATGTGCTTGCAGTCTAAATGCTTTCTTTTATTCGCTCATGGGACTTAAGCATTACTAGCGAGGCAGACATTTATTGCCCATTCTGACTTTCCCTTGAGAAGGTCTTGAACTGCTCCAGTCCGTGTGCTGTACCTTAAGCCTTTTGGGAGGAAATTCCAGGATTTTGGAAGGGAATTCCAGGATTTTGATCCAGAACACTGAAGGAACAGCATCACAGGACAGTGAACAGCTTGGACGGGAATTTGCTGGTGTTCCCATGTTTCTGATGTAGGGGCACCATGGTAATTAAGACAGATGGACTTTTTCATTGCAAGGCAGATAAAGTATCAAAGCAGAGGTGCCTTGCTGCAACTGCGTTGGGCATTGGTGAGATCTTCAGTCCAACTTGTCCATGCTGACCAAAGACAGTACCTTTCAAACCCATGACCACTTCCGTCTAGAAGGACAAGTAAGATCCCTCTCATTCTTCAGAACTCAACTAACTATAGCTCCAACTCCACTTGCTTCATGCTTTCTCATCAGTCACCTGGTTCATCCCAGGAATTACCTGAGTAAGTCTTCTCTGAAGAAGGAGAGGGGATTCTACTGGCATGTACAAATTCCTGAGGGACTTGTCAGGCTGAATGTTGAGAGGGTGTTTAACCTTGCATGAGAATCTAGACCCAGGGCAAATGATTCAATAATAAGGAATCTTCCATTCCTGATTAAGATGAGAAGGAATTCCAACCCTCTGAAGATCATTACTATTTGAAATTCTTAACCCAGTGTGATGGGAGTTGGGTTATTAAACATATTCAAGTCTTGGTTAAAATATTGATTGACAACTGTCATGTACCATCATGATAATGTGCTGAAAATAAAGCCTTGCTTTTTGTGGAGTTGCATGAAAAGTTTAAGGTTTTAAACAGTGTGCAAAATTCCCCAATTTTTCAGATTTTCAAACCCAGGTTGGTAGAAAACACAGATCAGCTTTCTGTGCTGTGTAAGGATTGCTCCTACTAGTACACACGCGCACAAAAAAAAGGGAAGGAGAAATTAGGTTGTTGGCAGAGAAAAACTGGGAGGACAGTTCCTCTCCATGGGTTACTGTGATGATCTTGATCATTCTTATGCTGGTCAGAACTTATTTTTCAATCATCTTTCTCTGGATGCATCTAATAAGTTGCAAGGGACACACAATGCCTGGTTCACAGATAAAAGGTCTCTACCTTATCAATTGAAAGTACAACAACAGCTGAAGGAAATGTTGCCTTGTACTCTTCAGGTTTGCAATGAGTTTTAATCACACATAACAGACAGACAGCTGCTGAAGTTGGGAGAACTGAACACATCTCTCTCTCTTTCTGTAACTTATTCCCAGTTTGAAACTGCACTGTTCCCTGAGAACCAATCACAGTTATGGGCAGACAAAAGGTCATATGATCTGTTATCGACAACTGGTCACTAGTGCATAGACCAGTCAGCATCTTGTTGTAAACAAGAACTATATCTGTGCATACCCTCAGATTCAATTTGTCTACAATCTAAACTTCACTTACCACTTGTTCAAACGGCTGTTTACACGATGTTTGCCATGTCTGTGAGGTTGCTTACTTTTCAAACCATACAGCATCTTTGTAAATCACTGGCGTTTGAAATAACATCCTGCTATTTAAGTCCACAATTTTAAAAAGTACAAGAATAAAAAGATAAGGTATGTACCTTGGGGATTTAAGCATGATGGGGAACAAGCAGCAGAGCAGAGTTCAGGTCACAATCAGACTCACCATGATCTTATTGAAGAGTGAAGGCAGACTCCAGGGGCTAATGACCTACTATTGCTCCCATCTCTCATGATCCTGGCTACTCCAGTGTTACTGACAGGATCTGTCAATGTGTTGTTCAAGCTGACAATCTCTTATTAAGGAGAGCATCCAGATTTTCCGACTTCTCCAGCTGGATGAGCCTGCTGAAGTCTACCTGGTGATCAGGTGACCTCCTCCTTGGATCCTGAGTATAATGGTTTGTTGACCAGGAATGGCTCCTCATGTTGTGTGCCACTGCCACTGTTCTGCCTTGATGAGCTGATAGCAATGATGTAGTGGGTCAGATTATCATTTACATCCAGTAGAGATTCTGCAAGTATGGCTGCATGGCCTGATGTCCTTCTGGTGGTGGGTCTTTTTCCAGCCTCTGAGCTGCCATGGAGCTGTTGCCTGTCTCTCCACCCTACCACCATCACCATTTTCAAACTCAATACTGTACTTGAACCTATCTAACTCCCTTTTCCATAAAGGTCTGAAACCCATTCCATCAGATGAAAGGTTTCAGCACTCAGCTTAATGGCAGAGCTGGTGCAACTCCTGCAGTGGGGAGAGTTGCCAACTTACTCTCTTTTCTGTGCCACTGAGGATAGTCAGAGCTCCTTGTTATTTTTCTTTCCCATTACCTTAAATCTGTGTTCCCTGGTTGTCATCAAATTGCAAAGAAGAAAGAGAGATTGAGAAATGTACACTATTAGAAATGGATTTCCAGATCTTAGATCCTTCGCAGCTAAAGGCAATTCAATCAATATTCTACCAATATTTAATGCTCAGGGATTGCATAATATGCTGAAGGTCAGAATAAGAGATTTTATTCACTTTCTGTTCCAGCCTATGTTGTCAGATATTAACAATTTTTTTTTGGCTCTTCTGAATTTGGAAATTACTGAAAACAGACACATTTCTTCAAAGAGTTTCAATTTGTTCTCATCAGGACACACACAAGAATATGAAAAGAATATAGATACTTCTAAACCAGAAAATTGTGCTTATTTTTTGGGACAAGATGACTGATTCACTGAGCCATTGCCATAAAAAGAGAGGATATATAGGTTTCTCAATATCTCAGCTATTTTAAGAAAAAGTGAGGTTAAACATATTAATTTTGGTTGCAGAGAAGGGATCCCAACATATGGATGTGTCTTCTATCAAGGGTCAATCAACCACATTATGAACTTATCTGACTACCTCAAGTTTTTTTTTTCAAATGATACTCCCAGTACACTCAAGATTGTTCAGCAAATGTCTGATTGTTGAAGAGATTGAACAATAGATGTTTTGTTTCAGGTTTTACAGGCTTAGGTTGGTTAATTATGGTCTGCATTCTGCTGTTATGAACCAAGGAACATACTGATTGAGTCAATCAGCCTATCGGTGGGATATATTGCCACATATCTAGCATCACACTCTCACGGAAATTTATACAAAGCATTGCTCAGTTGTGTGGGAGGTAGAACATCTTTTTGAATGTCCTAAGGAAAATCCTGTTTGTGTAGAATACCACTCACATTGTTACTGCACAGTAACAGAGGGACTGGGCTGGCTTAGTCTTTGAGATGTTTAAATCTACTGCTAAATGTGATTCTCTGATTAGTCTGCTCTTGCTGTAGTGAACAAAACCTAGACCAAGAACAAAATTAGGATGATCATAAATATTATTTTTTAAATTTCCAAATGTTTTGGGGTGTTAGTTACCCATTCCTTTCTACATAGCAATTCTTTGACCAATTAGGTTTACTTTTCAACCAATCAGCACCTCTTCTCTTTGTCAATTATTGTTGTCATCATTTGGAATTTGGCATTTTTACATTTGTTCTGATAAGTGCGAAATGAAAAACATTGGCATCATGTCTCAGCAAATATAAGGTATGAAACATTTACAGACAGCCTCTGATTTATAGATACCGTAGCAGGGTGGGGATGAGATATGGATTCCTGATGAAGGGCTTTTGCCCGAAACGTCGATTTTCCTGCTCCTTGGATGCTGCCTGACCTGCTGTGCTTTTCCAGCACCACACTTTCAACTCTGATCTCCAGCATCTGCAGTCCTCACTTTTGCCTAAAAGCTTGTTTAGTGGCTGTGGTAAGTTGGGAGGTGAATATTAAAGAGTTGAGTTCTGGTGTTTAACAATCAATAATCCCCATAAATAGACATCTCAAGCTGCTTTGTGAGAATCTCACCACACCGCTAGTGAAACGTATCAAAGATGCAGTGACATGATGTCAAGGTCCACTCATCACTCAATTCTGTTGAATGTCTCTCCACAGCCCATGTCAGTCTCCTACAACATTCTACCCTATGGGCTAAACGGCCTCCTCTGATGCAGTAACCACTCTACACTTATACATGTGAGGTAGGAAAATTAAAGTTTATCTGTATTTTCAATAAAATTTGCTCATTTAAAACTAGGGAGCTCCTCCCTGGGGTCCAGGACTAAGAGCTAATTAATTTTACTCTTATTTAAAGATAATTCATTCTTGTTCAAGATTCCTCCACCAGAGAAAATACTCCCTCCTACCTCGCTTTAAATTAGACAATCTCTCACTGTCCCACACTAGGTCACACTGTGATGGAATTCTCTCATTTAACCTGTCAATGGCCTTTCACTCTGCCTCCTAACCAAGTGTCATCTGTAAACGTGGATAGAATACTCCCTGTTCATTCATCCCAGTCATTAAAAACTAAGGCCCCAGGACAGCTCCTTTGGGATCGACCAAATCCTACCAAAGGGAAGACATTATCTTGAACCCATTCTCTGTTTCCTACCCTCCCACTTTTCAGCCATGCCAAAGATTCCCTCTAATTTCATATGCCCTCATTGTCATGAACAAACTCTTGTATCGATCTGATTAATAACTTTCTGGGCATCCATCGAGACCATGTCCAGAGCCTGCCCAAATCATCACAGACTGAGAATGGAGTCAAGAACAAAGACAATCTGAGCTGATTCAAAAATGTTTCTGAAATTCTGAAAAACAGTTGAAGAGTTCCGAGGAGTACAGGGCACTGTGTTGAACAGAACTTATTGAATTCTCACACAAAGTTGCACATATACAAACACATCTTGTTGCATGTCTGGTCTGTCTTTGTGTGATCAGCCCAAACCAGGTATAATATGAACATTAAACCGACGCCACATCCCCCCCCCTCCCCCCCCCACACACACACAGACACAAACACACACACACACACACACGCACAGACACACACACACGAACAAAAATATGCACAGAGAGACACACACAGACACACACACACAGACACACACACACACACACACACACACACAAACACACACTCATCCAATGAATATCAATGGAATGGAAACAATCTTCAGAAACTCCATAAAGTGTAAGGATGGAGGGGAGTGTGGGAATGAGGATTTCTAACACAATCTCCATTCCCTCACACTGAGAATGGATTATTCCCCATCCTAATGGACATTTATTTTGTTTCTGCAGATTCCCCAAGTGAGGCTCACACAATAGTTCCCAGTAAGTGACTGAGGGGTCAGAGTGTTGGGCCAAACCAACCCCCACAACAAAGAACCTGAGTTGCTGTGATGGAACAGGATAAATATTGGTGAGACTCTGGAGAGACATTGTTTGCTCTTCTTCACCAACATTGTGGCTTAATGGAGCTCTCAATCTCCATTGACTGTCTCACTTTGCTATTTTACAATAGTCAAGGCAATTGAAATACCTTTATTTTGTCAGAATGGCACTTCAGAGATGGAAATTAATTCACAATTTCTGGGATTTAGCAATTGATTTTGAATGGGAAGTTGAGTATGTTCGTTGTGGGAGCAAATCTCTGGTTCGGATAAGGAACTGACAATGACCTGGAGCTCTGTTTCTGAGTGAGTTCACTCACAACTGTCAGTTAGAAATGGACACTTTCTGCCTGAGGTTGGGGTGGTTTGGTGTTAGGTTGAAGTTGGTGTTTGATTACAGAGTTTCCTGCCTATCCTGTAGATTTTCTCCATGTCTGTGGGTGAGTTACTGGAGAATTGTTACAACATAACAATGAGGAAACTGACCAAAGGAGTTGATGCAATGTCACAGCAATGTCTTCACTGAGTTGGGTTTGTGCTGGATCTGTCGATGGGTTTCTTGACGGGAGACTCCTGCAAAGTGGACAGATATGAGTTAATGTTCTCAAAGCATGCCTTAAGAGGCCAAATACTCCCAGTGGATTATAGAGTGTCCAGGCTTGTGACCACCAAAACTGGAGATGGCTCAATTGGGAAGGCACCAAAGAAACTGAGAAACTTCACCGTGTGTGTGCAGAGGGTGAGCTGGGGCATCGGTGAGAGCACACACACACACTCCAATAACCCAACGCCCTACCTCCTGCACTGCTACCTACAGCATGTGCGTAAGAGTCTGCAGATCAGTCATCAGCCATCTCAGACCCACTGCAGCAGAAAGAGAAGCAAGTTATCCTTGATTCCACAGGACTGACTTCAAAGGACAGGACATTCCATTGGCAATGGGGATCTCTGACACATGGTGAACTTACCAAAGAAATAATATGATCAGAATGGTCTCTGAACTGTGTAAACAAGTAAATAATTAACACAACGACAAAACAGTATATGAAATCCTGCAAAAATGGAGTGGTTTGTGATCATCAATAAATATGTTCTCATGTCTCTATGTTTACAATAACTCCATAAACCAACCTGGATGGATCCAAATTAAGGTCCAAAGATTGACCTTAATCATGTTCTATTTAAACATTACAAAGTACACCCATTGCTATATGTAACAAAGTACGTCAATCGCAAACTGACTGCTCAAAAATATACTGAATGCTGTAAGTGTAAAACAAAACCAAAACCAAAGGAGGGAAATACTCATCAGGTCTGTCAGCACTGGGATCGAGGGAAACAGGGTCAATGTTTCAAGTCAATAACTTCAACAGAATGGGAAAACATTAGAAATGTTAGAGATTTTAAGCACTTAAACTGGAGAAGGATGAGTAAAGACAACTAATGGTCTGTGATTGGACAGGAGACATGAGACATTAAATATCAAAAGATATGGAGCAGAAATAATTGGATTCACCACAGAAGAAGCGAAAGGTGGGTCGAGAGGGGTTGGGAATGACAGAATAGGAAACAGCCGCTTTTCAAAAGGAAATGTAAAAGAGAAACCAAAGAAAGATCAACACTTTGGTTCAGATCCAGTCGGGATAGGTAATGTTCAATTAGGATCTCATAAACTCGGTCAATTAACAAAACAAAATCTGTGCCCCCAAGATCTCTCATTGTTAACAAAAACAAAATCTTAGATGAACAAAAACAAAACCATCACCATGAATAATTCTGCAGGTACAGTTTGTGACTCCTTAATTCGGATTCCAGTTCTCCTTTCGGCATCCCTGATGAGCTGCTTTCTTCTTTCACATAACTCTCATCATCATTGGCCAACGCAAAAGTATGTTACAGCTCTCCAGCATTTACTTTAATTTTCTCAGCGTTCCAGCTCTTTCTGCTGAAGAAGTCAGACTGGACTCAAAATATTGGCTTTTGTTTCTCTTCCCTCAGATGTTGCCCGACATGCTCCAGCACTTTCTGTTTCTATAACTTTACAAACTGGTCATGACCAAGAAGCTGGTGACCCTTCACCTCCACATGGGGAACGTTTGATTCATCAAATTGATGAAACCTGTTCCTCACATCTGCCTCATCTGCTGTCATCTTCCATGAATCCATGAGGAAAGGCATCATCACCCTCATCTACAAGCGGAAGGGGAGAGGGAGGAACTCAAAAATTGGAGACCAATCTCACTGTTAAACACAGATTACAAAATTCTGTCAAAGGTAATATCAAACGGGTCAGGTCTGCTCCGGGGTCGGTGATTCACCCCGACCAAACCTATGCTGTACCGGGCAGGAAGATCGCTGAGAGTCTCGCACTCCTCAGGGATACAATCGCCTACGTGCAGGACAGAGGGTTGGACACCTGCCTGATCAGCCTGGACCAGGAGAAAGCCTTTGACAGGATATCACACAGGTATATGAGAGATGTTCTCTCCAAAATGGGCGTTGGGGAGGGAATCTGCAATTTGATCAGACTGCTCTACACCAACATTGTCAGTGCAGTCTCAATCAATGGGTGGGAATCAGATAGCTTCCCAGTCAGATCTGGAGTCAGGCAGGGCTGCCCTCTCTCTCCTGCCTTGTTTGTGTGCTGCATAAAGCCATTTACCGAATCCATCAGGAAGGATGCGAGCCTGAGAGGGGTGACTATTCCTGGCAGCGGGGGCCTGCAGGTTAAGCCCTCCCTGTACATGGATGACGTTGCTGTTTTCTGCTCGGATCCACTGTCCGTGCGCAGACTCATGTGCATTTGTGACCAGTTCGAACGGGCCTCGGGGACCAAGGTAAACCGAGGCAAGAACGAGGCCATGCTCTTCGGGAACTGGGCCGACCAATCCTCGATCCCCTTCACCGTCAGGACCGACCACCTGAAGGTGCTGGGTATTTGGTTCGGGGGGGCTGGGGCATGCGCCAAGTCTTAGGAGGTCCGTATCAGCAAAGTGAGGCAGAAACTGGGCAGATGGAAGTTACGGTCGCTCTCCATCGTGGGAAAACACCTGGTCATCAGGTGTGAGGCACTCTCATTGCTATTATACGTGGCACAGGTCTGGCCTATTCCCAGGACCTGTGCCGCTGCAGTCACCCGGGCCATCTTCCAATTTATATGGAGGTCAAAGATGGACCGGGTCCAAAGGGACTCACTGTACAAAGATCTGGGCAACGGGGGAAAAATATACACCCAATGCCACCCTCTCCCTGATGGCCAGCTTTGTGTGTGGCTGCATCAAGCTGTGCGTGGATCCCCGGTACGCAAACACCAAGTGTCACTACGTACTGAGGTTCTACCTGTCCCCGGTGTTGCGAAGGATGGGCCTGGCCTCGCTGCCGCGGAACGCTCCGAGTAGTTGGACCGTTCCGTATCACCTGTCCTTCGTGGAGAAATTTATGAGGAAAAACACCTTTGACCACAAGTCCATCAGGAAGTGGTCAGCACGTAATGTCCTTGAGACCCTTCGGGAAAAGGAGAGGGCGGATCCTATCGAGCGGTTCCCTGAACAGACTGTCAAAGCCATTTGGCAGAATGCCTCATCGCCAGAACTTTCCAACAAGCACCAAGACATGGCTTGGCTGGTGGTGAGAAGGGCTCTGCCTGTGAGATCCTTTATGCACTCCCGGACTCTCAGCCGCACCGCACGCTGCCCTTGAAGCGGCTGCGGGCGGGGACGAGACTGTCACAAACCTCCTTCTGGAATGTGCCTATGTAGAAGAAGTCTGGAGAGGAATGCAGTGGTGCTTGTCGAGGTTCGTCCCGAGCAGCGCGTGATGCGGGATTCCGTGCTCTACGGCCTGTTCCCTGGGACTCACACCGAGAAGAACATCAACTGTGCCTGGAGGATCATCAACTCAGTGAAGGATGCTCTCTGGGCGGTCCGAAACCTGTTGATCTTCCAGCTGAAGGAGTTGACCCCGACTGAGTGTTGCAGACTGGCACATTCCAAGGTCCAAGACTACGTGTTGAGGGACGCGCTGAAGCTTGGGACCGCTGCTGCCGCCAAGGCGCGGTGGTGAAAGACCACTGTGTAAGATCGGCCTGCCTAAAGAAGAACAGGGGGCCCACGCAGTCATTTGGGCTCCGCTGATGCCTCAGCTAAAGATATGGACATATGATTGATAAATGTACAGACCTGTGTATAAATTCTGATCTCTGTATGCAATTGTTTACGTATATATGGCATGACCAACTGTACAGACCATCAAATTATTTTATGAATAAAGTATATTTTTAAAATAAGGTACACAGTTCATGAGAATCATATAACTGGGGAGGGGGTGGATTACACGCAGTCTGCAGCCCCTCGGTGCACTGTGGCAGGTGGGTCTCAGCCTGTGGCCTTTCCCTTTCAAGCCTTTGCAGTGATTCCCCCAAGCTTTAGTGTGGCCCTTAGAACATGGCTCCCAACCTTGGAATGTACCGATTGGCAACACTCAGTCTCTGACAACTCTCAGCTTTGGATGACCAACATGTTTGAGGCAGATCGAAGAGAGCTTTTACCACATTGATGGTCCTTGAGCAGCAGTTGGTATTTCTCTCACTGTATATCACTGGGAACAGCCCTGGAGCACAGGAAACTGCTCAGGATGAGCAGCCCATCAGAGGACTATAACTAGGTCTGACTCTCACCCTCCTTCATGTCACACAGCATAAAAGAGTGACCCCAATGTTTACCATTTACTCTCCAGCATATCCATACAATCTGAATTCTGTATCCTTTTTCCTTCTGTCCTGATCTATTTTGTAATTGTAAAGTGTCCTTCAGTACTTATTACACTCCCCAACCTGGGGGTTATGTGTGGCTGAGGGGTGAATTTCTCCTGATTTCACTCACATCTCAAAGCCGGGTCAGTGTTAATCTTCGAATCCCTGCAGTATGGAAACAGTCCCTTTGGCGCATAAACCAAATCATCCGCCAACATTTCCGCCACCTCCGAACAGACCCTACCACCAGGGATATATTTCCCTCCTCACCCCTTTCCACCTTCCGCAAAGACCGTTCCCTCCGTGACTACCTGGTCAGGTCCACGCCCCCCTACAACCCACCCTCCAATCCTGGCACTTTCCCCTGCCACCGTAGGAACTGTAAAACCTGTGCCCACACCTCCTCCCTCACCTCTATCCAAGGCCCTAAAGGAGCCTTCCACATCCATCAAAGTTTTATCTGCACATCCACCAATATCATTTATTGTATCCGTTGCTCCTGATGCGGTCTCCTCTACATTGGGAGACTGGACACCTCCTAGCAGAGAGCTTTAGGGAACATCTCCAGGACACCCGCACCAATCAACCACACCGCCCCGTGGCCCAACATTTCAACTCCCCCTCCCACTCTGCCGAGGACATGGAGGTCCTGGGCCTCCTTTACTGCCGCTCACTCACCACCAGACGCCTGGAGGACGAACGCCTCATCTTCCACCTCGGAACACTTCAACCACAGGGCATCAATGTGGACTTCAACAGTTTCCTCATTTCCCCTTCCACCACCTCACCCCAGTTCCAAACTTCCAGCTCAGCACTGTCCCCATGATTTGTCCTACCTGCCTATCGTCTTTTCCACCTATCCACTCTACCCTCCCCCCCAACCTATTCCTTTCATCCTCTCCTATGGTACTCTATGCTACTTTCTCCCCACCCCCACCCTCCCTCACTTATCTCTCCACCCTTCAGGCTCTCTGCCTGCATTCCTGATGAAGGGTTTTTGCCCGAAACGTTGATTTTACTGCTCCTCGGATGCTGCCTGAACTGCTGTGCTCTTCCAGCACCACCAATCCAGAATCTGGTTTCCAGCATCTGCAGTCATTGTTTTTACCAATAAGTCCACAACAACCATCCAAAGAGTAGCCCACCTAGTCCCATTCCCCATTATCCCCAATTAATGCACCTCACCTACACATTCCTGGACACTATGGGCAACTTACTGGGGCCAATTCACCTAACCTGCACATCTTTGGATTGTGGGACGAAACCAGAGTACCCAGAAGAAGCCCATGCAGACACGGGGAGAATGTGTAAACTCCACACAGACAGTCGCCCGGGACTGGAATCGAACCCAATTCCATGGTGCTGTGAGGCATCACTGAGCTACTGTGCTATGTTCTTGAAGAGCTCTCGATTAATGACATCTGAAATCCTTGGTGTGCCAGACTGGAATATTGTGCTCACAAGTGTTTTAATCATTCCACAACAAAAGACTAACTGTGAAGATCTGTAGCTCTTCATTGTTGGTCTGTTCATGATCCGATATCGTAAAGCGTATAAACATGAGAATTAGGAACTGGAGTAATCCATTTGATTCCTTGAGCCTGCTGCACTATTTAATCAGATCCTGGCTGATCCAGTCATGTTTTAAGTGACACATTGTCATCTCCTCCCAATAACCTTTGACCCCTTTGATGAACAGGAATCTATCTAGCCCTGCCTTAAAAAAACAATATTTGTAGACCTGTGGATTTATCATTGTATCACGATCTGTGTACCTGTTGGTTTAGGTGTGCCTGTCAGTTTGTGTGTGTGTGTGTATATACTGTTGCTAACATTGCATCAATGTCTATTTGCCTTTTGCTGCAATTCCCCCTTCTCCCTATCCACCCACTGGATCCCTCTGTCTGTCTGAAATGTGGGTCAAATACTCAGGCCACATTATGAACTGGAATCACCTTCCCCTGAGCTACCTGACACTGCCAATGGAGATCAGGTGGTTAAACAAGATCCTGACACTGAAGTTCATCTAAAAGCTGAGCTGCCAGCTATCGATGCTCTGATCACAACCACCTGATGAAGGAGCAGAGCTCTGATTGTTTCCAAATAAATCTGTTGAACTATAACCTGGTGTTGTATGATTTGTAACTTTGTAAACCCCAGTCCAACACCGGCACCTCCAAATCCTGATCATGAATCACGGTGACAATGCACAGCTCATGTGGTTCCAGTGTCTGAGGAACCAATCCTGAAGATGCTCTTTTCTGGAATATTTCAAGGTGAACAGTAAGATTATAAAGTATGTTCAAAAGTGACTCAGATACAGAGCAAGATAGATGCCTATCTTTGAGAACAAGTTGTTATAGTTGAGAAAGAATGAGGAGAAACTATCCATGAAGATGCCTTCAACTGAGAGCCATAACATCGCTGACACTGGATGGAAACACTCCTGGACAAAGTCTCATTTGAAGAATCAGGATCCCAAACTGGTGGATCCAGGATCCACCGTTCACTCTGTGGAGGCACAATCCCAGGAAAATCTATCCCATTCCTGAATGAACTGTGTCTGAACAATGAGCTGTAATTCCGTGCATCGACTGTGATATGGAAGGATGGACGATGATGTCCATAATCACTCAATGTACGCGCTGTGCCTCAATGCGGTGCCAGGAATGTCCTGCAGTGAGCCTATGAAACCCACGTGGGTAAGGAATGGACAGACACAAGGTACTCACTTCAACCCAGGCCTGAAAAATCGGAAAGAAAGGGTGAAACATTTCAGACACAGCCTGTTCCTCTTGAGCTGGTCAGAATGTGATACTGAGACTTCAGACAGAGCTCGGTGTCTCTGTTACTCTGATTGTCAAGAAGATTACAGTTAAGGTGGTGAACGTTACTGTATTTCAGGGGGCAATGATGAATGCTGTATTTCAGGGGGATTGTTGTGACCTGCTTTGTATCTTTTGGGGAAAACCTACAGAATAACAAAGCTTCATCCAAGTGCAAGACAGACTCAGAAGGGGAGTGAAATTCATCTGACAGGGAAAATGTTACCATTTTTAATACATTTCACCCGAAAGAATAAAAAAGAAGCATATTGTCTAAATGGTGAGAGTGTGCAGAGCTCTGAGATTGAGAGTTTGTGAGTCCCCTGGTACATGGATCATCAGATTGGTTGTCAGATACAGCAGGTCATAAGGAAACCTCAGAGAATGTGATTGTTCATTGTGAGGGGAACGGAACATAAAAGTAGGGAGGTTCTGCTTCAGCCATACAGGGTATTGACGGCCAATGCAGGACTGTCTACAGGTTTGCTCTCCTTGCTGAAGGAAGGATACAAGTGAATTGGAAGCAGTACAGAACACATTTACCAGACCATTTCTTGGATTGAGGTGTGGTGTCTTATGAGGAAAGGATTGATTGACTCGGTTTGGATCTGCTTGAGTTCAGAACAGTAAGGGAGGCTTGACTGAAACGTGTGAGATCCTGAGGGGTCTTGACAGGTTTAGATTTGAAGATGATGCTCAACCATTTGTGAGAAAATGTGTTTCCTCATCTCTGTTTTAAATGGATGACCCTTTATTTCCAAACTTTGAGCCCTAGTTGCAGATATTCCCATTAGGGGATACATCCTCTCCTCAAAATATGTCAGAAGCAGAATCTTTGAATATTTTTGAGGCAGAGGCTGATAGATTCTTGATAAACAAGAGGGTGACGTTATCGGGGGGAGATGGGAATGTGCAGTAATCAGATCGGCTCCCCCCCCCATGATTTCATTGACAGTTAGAGCTGATTTAAAGGGCCGAATGGCCTACTCCTGCCCCGATTTCCTCTGTCCATCTGAACATAATTATAGCCATGGGGCAAACACTGAGAGTTACAACTGGACCCACAGAGAAAAACCAAAATGTCACTCACTGTCATGAAGGAGCTCAGACAGAGACTTCAAAAGCTGAGAAAATAAAAATGGAATGTGAGAAGCATAATAAAAATATAAAAACAGAGAGTGTGAGATACTGGCTACACTCACTTGGCCCAGGATCCAATCAACCCTCAATCTTAACGAAACACTCACACCACACAGCACAGAAGGAGGGGAGAGGGAAGGAGTGGAGGGTGAAGGCCTCACCTGAATGTCATGGAATTACTCCCAGAAGAATGAGACTCTACACCTTCCAACCTCTCTCCCATCATTCCCAACACTCTGTCCCGTCAGTCACTTACTGGGAGCTGTTGTGTATGTCCCACTTGGGGAGTCTGCAGAAACAAAATAAGTGCTCATTAGGATGGGGAATGATCCACTGTGGGTGGCACGGTGGTTAGCACTGCTGCCTCACAGTGCCAGAGACCTGGGTTCCACTCCCGCCTCAGGCAACTGTCTGTGTGAAATTTGCATATTCTCCCTGTGTCTGCGTGGGTTTCCTCCAGGTACTCCAGTTTCCTCATTGCAGGTTAGGTGAATTGGCCATACTAAATTTCCTGTAGTTTTAGGTGTAGGGGAAAGGGTCTGGGTGGGTTGCTCTTCGGAGGGTCGGTGTCGACTTGTTGGGCCGAAGGGCCTGTTTCCACACTGTAAGTAATCTAATCAAGATGTGAGGGAATGGAAATTGTATAATAAATCCTCATTCCCACACTCCCCTCCATCCTTACACTTTATGGAGATTTTGGAGATCTCTCCCATTGCATCAATGTTCAGTCAGTGAGGATGTGGTTGTGTGCAGGGGATTTAATCATCAATGTTAGACCCAGTCTGGGCTGATCACACAAAAAAATCAAGACGTGTTTATACGAGTGTATCTGTGTGTGGGAATTTGATTGGTTCCATTCCCCACAGTGCCCTGTATTCCCAGTACTGGAGATTCCCCTACACTCACTCTGTCCCCTCAGTTCCACAGTCCCCTCCCTGTGATTCTTACCTCTTCAGGGCCTTTTTCAGATTGTTATTGTGAATATTTCAGCCATTGTAGAGACTATTCTAACCATAATAACAAGGTGGAACTGTCTCAAACTGTTTTTGTGATTTCTGAGACATATTGGAATAATATCAGGATTATCTCTGTCAGGGTTCGATTCCCAGTTCTGTGTTGCTTGTGACAATTTTAACTGATCCGACCCATTGGGAATTGATGGGACTGGTTGAAAGACTGGTTTGACTTTCCCCCAATTTCACTCTCCAGTAAGGTTTCTGAAGGTCCCACTGATAGGGGAGTGAAAGATCTGGAGCTGGAATCCGAGAGAAGAGAGACGCATCTTCATTTTGGAATTAAATCAGAAAATACTCCCACGCATACAAATAAACACATGTTCACAAACATACATGTATACACACACACACACACACACACACTCCAGTCTCTTACCCCACTGATAGAGCTGGGCCTCTGCCAGGCTGCTGTGTTCAATTTGACAGGAGTATTGATCCTCATCCCCAGCATTGATCTCAATCTCTTTCTGGATCTGATGGGTCCCATCGTGGTTTGGTCGAACCCCCGAGGACTGGGTCTCAGACATGGCCTCTCGATTCCTTAGCCAGGTCACCTCGATGTCTGCGGGATCAAACCCAGTGACCAGGCAGGAGAGAGTGAGCGGCTTGTCCTGACCATTGGGCTCCCTCCTGGAGATGAACACTTCAGGCTGAACTGTGATGGGAAAGGGTGAAAACACAAACAACAGACAGACACTGAATGGAATGGGAGAACGGTTTCATAGATCAGTGAGGTTAGATCAGAGAAGTTTGATCAGAAAATGGGATCAAAACTGAAATACATACATTTCCTTCTGAAATATTCCTTTCCACTTCCAGATATCTATTTAGTTGCTCAACTCCTACCTCTTCCAGACATATTTTCCAGGAATTGTTCCAGGTATCACCTGAATCCCATTTATCTTTCATTTTCACTGCAATGGGACTGAATGCAATCCATCTCATTCTGTTTGGTTCGAGACGAATTAAATCCTTTCCATCAAATCCAAACCTCATCAATCTCTTAATGCTGCTGTCATCACTGACCTCAGCAGTACAGTACCTATCCGTTGAAAATTGTGAATTCCTGTCAATGACAACAGCATTCAATGATCAGTAATTAATTGCTAACTGAAACTCAGAATCAGTCTGATCAAAAGGGAACATGGTGTGGTATCGGGCCCAGGGTATGGGGGCATTACACACAGTGCTATACTCCTGGGGGCCTGTGCTGTCATGGAGTCCCAGACTCAGCCAGCACTGCCCCTTTCTCCAGCTGCTGTCTCACACCTCAGCCTGGAGCAGATAAGCAACGGGCTCTCCGATCTGGGTCAGAATTCCAGCGCTCACATTCCCACTGTCCTGGAACGACAACCCCGGTGGATGTTGTAATTTGTTTCAATCATATGCTGCATTCTGGGGAATGTAGTCAATGTCTGTCTGTGACCACTGTGTCAGCATCCCACAAGCTCTGACCCACGATAGGACTCTGTGTGGTATTTATAAGAACACTCTCCCCATGGGGCTTAAATATCTCTTCCCCTGAGCTTGGCGGAATGGAGGGTAAGATAAATTTCTTTATGTTGCTAATTTTTTGGATCCACAGCTTTCTGTGACTTTTATAAATTATTTGGATGTGAATATAGGAGATATGGTTCATTAGTTTGCAGATTAAACTAAATTGTTGGTGTAGTGGACAGCGAAGAAGGTTATCTCAGAGTACAAAGGGACCTTATTCAGATGGGCCAATGGACCACGGATTGATAGATTGAGTTAATTCAGATTCATGTAAGGAGCCGTATTTTGGTAGAGGAAATCAGGTCAGATCTTATACAGTTAGTGGTAGAATCCTAAGGAGTCTTGCTGAATAAAGAGCCCTTGGGGTGGAGGTTCAAAGTTGTAAGTGGACAGGGTATTGAAGAAGGGCATTTGCCTTTACTGGTCAGTGCATTGATAACTGGAGGTGAGATGTCATGTTGTGGCTGTCGAGGACATTGGTTAGGCCACTTCTGGAATACTGCTACAGAAAGGCATTGTGAAACTTGGAAGGGTTCAGAGAAGCTCTTTTATCCCTGGAATCAGCCTAGTGAACTTCCTCTGAACTGCTTGCAGTGTCACCATATCCTCCCCTTAAGTAAGAGACCAAAACTGGACGTAATTCTAACAACACTTCTTTGCTATTATAATCTCATTCTTCTGCAATAAATTCCAGCATTCAATTTGCCTGCATATTCACTTTCTGCAATTCATTCACAAAAAACACCCAGATCCCTTTGCATTAACACACTTTTTCATATGTCAATAATAGTTTTCCCTTTTATTTTTCCAACCAACATGGACAACCTCTCACTTATCCACATTATCTACTCCACCTGTCAGAGTCTGGCCCATTTCCCCAGCCTATCAATATCCATCTATAAACTGCTTATCTCCTCCTCACTGCCTGCTTTCCCACCTATTTTAGTATCATCTGCAAATTCCACTATGTTACATTCTGTTCCTTCTTGCAGAATGTTTAAACAGAATGTGAACAGTTAAGGATGGAGAACCATGCAGTACCCCACTAGTTACAGGTTATCATCCAGACAAGGACCCATTTATCCCAACCCTCTGCTTTCTGCCAGTTAGCCAATCCTCTATGCAAGCTAATACTCTGCCCTTAACTTCCTGGTATCTAATCATCTGGATCAGCCTTTTATGTGGCACCTTGTCAAATGCTAGATATATCACATCCATTGGATCCCCACTATCCACCTTGCTGATTACATCCTCAAAGAACTCCAGCAAATTTATCAAGCATGACTTGCCCTTCATGCAACCATGCTGACACGAGTGAATTGAGCTTTGATTTTCTAAATGTTCAGTTATCTCCTCCTTTATGATTAGCTTCAGCTACTTCCCCACTAGAAAAGTCAAATAGCTGGTCTATAGTTTCCCACTTTTTGCCTTTCTCCTTTTAGCATGTTTCCAATTCACTGGTATCTTTCCAGGATCCAGAGAACTTTGCAGTATCATAACTTGCAGAGTACTTGTGAGGTGGGTCACACTGAAATCTGAGATTTCAATGGGCTTTGTAAATAGAGAAATGGAGTACAAAATCTAAGACTTTTCATTAAACCTACAGAAAACCTACTTTGACCCCACTGTGACTCCAGTTTCCTATTTTGGACAAACAAAAGTTACAAAGAGGTGGGGTGAATGTTAGTGGTAGAGTGGTGGTTGAATAGCTGAAAATGTGTTGCTGGAAAAGCGCAGCAGGTCAGGCAGCATCCAAGGAACAGGAGAATCGACGTTTCAGGCATAAGCCCTTCTTTAGGAATATGCCCGAAACGTCCATTCTCCTGTTCCTTAGATGCTGCCTGACCTGCTGCGCTTTTCCAGCAACACATTTTCAGCTCTGATCTCCAGCATCTGCAGTCCTCACTTTCTCCTTGGTGGCTGAATAGGCTCACAGAAATAGCAGTAGCATCCAGGCATATTATGTCTCTCCCTGTGCTACAGCCCAAAGATCAACGTTGGGAAATGAATGAGGTTTTATGATGAAAGGATGAAAGGGGACAACCAACAGGGAAATTCAACAAGCCACATCTTACCAGATGTCTGGTTTGTCCACTTCGTTCATGCACTCAGAGTTTCCTTTACCATGTTTGAATGTCTGTTCACTCGGTCTGTGAGATAATCCCAGAAATTCACACTGAAAGATTCTGCCATGAATTAAAGCGCAAGGATGCTCTGACAGGTTTTACTGTCACGAGAAATTATTACAATTCTGTTCACCATTGCTATGGTTGTAACCTCAGGATAGTCTTGAATTCCAGAAACAGTTGCATAAATCCTAGTGTGTACATGAGTCTCTGATGAAAACACCAATTACTGAACACCAGCATAAGCATCCTATTAATGTACCTGGGCTCCAAAGACCATGATGATATCGCAAAACTCAGGGTCGTCACCAACGCACGAGACGAACTTTAGACATGTTATGTTTGTAAGACAAGTGTAAGGGACAGTTTAAGAAACATTTGTACACACCACCAGTTGATCATTGTGAGGCCCCATCCACGCTCTGACAACCTCCAATAATCCACCACTTTACCATTCTCCCAGAATCCTGTCTGATATTATAAACAGGATCAGGTTGAACTGGGTCAGAATTAGATGCTGCAGCCTCTCAGAACAGGGAGTAAACACAGAGTCAGAGTCACACAGACACTCAGAGTCAATGTGGACACAGGGGAAAGGTTGCAAGACAATCCAGGGATTAGAATGTTAAACAGAAATCACGAATCTGGAACAGTTACATGGGACACATCTGGTTTATCACTAACCTAGAACAGTAACTTGGCACAAATTGAAGAAAAATATTGAAGGGGTGCTCCTGAACTGGGTGCATCTGGAGTGAGGAATTCAGGATAACCTGAGGATAGGTCTGTGGAGTGAGTAAATCCAGATTGAAATGAAGAGAAACTGGAATATTTGGGAGGATGAAGTGTGAGACCATGGGGAACAGTCACTGTGTGAACAGTCTCTCTGTTAAACAGGGGAATGGACAATCCAGAGCAGGATCCCCACTGTCCTTCACTGAGCTTTTTAATCAACCCTTTATACACGGCCAGGAGGATGTTGGTGTCTGAGATAATCCAGCCTATTCAACCATGAGTGCATCACAGCTGAGCCTGGGCTGGGTTAAACATGGAGTCTCCTTCTCCTCCCTGCAGTGTTTACAAGACTTTAGACCAGGAGAAAGTGAGGACTGCAGATGCTGGGGATCAGAGCTGAAAAATGTGTTGCTGGAAAAGCGCAGCAGGTCAGGCAGCATCAAAGGAGCAGGAGAATCGACGTTTCAAGGGCTTATGCCCGAAACATCGATTCTCCTGCTCCTTGGATGCTGCCTGACCTGCTGCGCTTTTCCAGCAACACATTTTTCAAGACTTTAGACCAGGAATGATGAAGCTGTTTGGCTTTTCCCAATCGATGTGAAAATGGAAATTGTCCATTGGAACCATTTCCCATTTGCTCGGAGCTTCACTGATCTTGGGGTTTTAGAGTGGAAGCTGAGAACAAGAACAAACAGAATTGTTATCTTTAGATTGTTACCCGTGCCACATGATAGTGAGGCAAAGAACAGAGAGAGATATCAGCTGAACATGTGGCTGAAGGGATGGTGCAGGATGGAGGGTTTCAGGTATATGGCTAATTCGGGCTCATTCTGGGGAAGGTGGGACTTGTACAAACAGGACGGTCTTCATTTGAACCAGAGGGGTACTAATATCTTGGGTGGGAAATTTGCTGGTGCTATTCAGATGGGTTTAAACTCGCTCAGCAGGGGAATGGAAACCTTTGTTATAGTTCCAGTGTACAGGAGGATAAGAGTAGGGAGGACATGGACAGGATTTCATGGTCGCAGGAGTGTGCTGACAGACAGGAAGCTGGTTTGAAGTCTGTCTACTTCAATGCCAGGAGTATCTGGTATAAGGCAGGTAAGTTGGCAGCATGGATAGATGCCTGGGACTATGATGTTGTGGCTATTTCTGAGACATGGATAGAGCACGGTCAGGAATGGATATTGCAGGTTCCAGGGTTTAGATCCTTCATTAAGATCATGGAAGATGGTAAAAGAGAGAGAGAGGTGTGGCTTTGTTAGTCAAGGACAGTATAACTATGGCTGAAAGAACTTTTGATGAGGACCCGTCTACTGAGGTGGTATGGGCTGAGGTTAGAAACAGGAGAGGGGAGATCACACTGCTGGGGTTTTTTTAAAGGCCTCCACAGAGTTCCAGGGATGTGGAGGAGTGGATTGGCAAATCGATTCTGGGCAGGAGTGAAAGAACCAGGATGGTCATTATGAGGGACCTTAACTTCCCCAGCATTGACTGGAAATGCTATAACACTAATACCTCGGATGGATCAGTTTTTGTGTGCAGGAGGGTTTCCTGACACAGTATGTCACAGGGGCTAACAAGAGGGGAGGCCACACTCGATCTGGTACTTGGTAATGAACTAGGCCAGCTGTTTGATTTCGTAGTAGGTGAGCACTTTGGATAGCGTGACCATAATTCAGTTACGTTTAGTTTAGTGATGGAAAGGAATAGGTACATGCCACAGGGCAAGAGTTATAGATGGGGGAGGGCAATTATAATGCGATTAGGCAAGACGTAGGATACACAGAATGGGATAGCAAAATGCAGGGGACAAAGAACAAAGAGCAAAGAAAATTTGCAGCCCAGGAAGCTGGCCCTCCAAGCCTGAGCTGATCCAAATCTACAGTCTAAACCAGTTGCCCAATTCCTAAGCATCTGTATCCCTCTGCTCCCCACCTCCTCATGTATCTGTCCAGATGCATCTTAAATGAATCTACCATGCCTGCCTCTACTACCTCTGCTGGCAACATGTTCCAGGCACCTACCACCCTCTGTGAAAAGTACTTGCTGCATGTATCCCCCTTAAACTTTTCACCTCTCACCTTGAAAGCATGATCCCTCGTTATTGAATCCTTCCCCCTGGAAAAAAAACTTATCTCTACCTACCCTGTCTATACCCTTCATAATTTCGTAAACCTCAATCAGGTTCCCCCTCAATCTTCTTTTTTCTAATGAAAACAATCCTAACCTACTCAACCTCTCTTCATAGCTCTTCTATGTCAGGCAACATCCTCGTAAACCTTCTCTGCACCCTCTCCAAAGCATCTACATCCCTTTAGTAATGTTGCGACCAGACTGTACACAGTATTCTAAATACAGCCAAACCAATGTCTTGTACAATCTAAATGTGGAGCTGGTTTAAGGAACAGATATTGCGAGTCTTTGATAGGTACATCCCTGTCAGGCAAGGAGGAAGTGATAAGACAAGGAAACTGTGGTTTACTGAAGAATTTGTGTCTCTTGTTAACCGAAGGGGGAGGCTTATTTGACATTGAGGCGACATGGTTCAGATGAGGTGATGGAGAGTTACAGAGTAGCTCGAAAGGATTTAAAGATAGAGTTAAGAAGAGCAAGGAGGGGACATGAGCAGTCTTTAGCAGGTAGCATAAAAGAGAACCTTAAAGCTTTCTATAGATATGCGAGGAATAAAAGGATGATGAGAATAGGAATAAGCCCTGTCAAAGACTGAAGTAGCAAGTTGTGTGTGGACCCTTTGGAGAAGAGGAGGTGCTAAATGAATATTTCTCATCTGTTTTCACCCAGGAAAAGGAGAATATTGTCGAGAAGAAGATTGAGATATGGACTATTAGAATTGGGGTTAGTTATGAGGAGGTTTTATCAATTCTAGAAGGTGTGAAAGTAGGTAAGTCCCCGGGGCCGGATGGGATTTATCTGAGGATTCTCTGGGAAGCTAAGAAGGAGGGGTTGGGTCCTTTGGCTTTGATCTTTGAGTCGTCATTGTCTCCAGGTTTAGTACCAGAGGACTGGAGGATTGCAAATGTTTTGCCCTTGGTCAAGAAGGGCAGTAGAGATAACCCAGGTAAGTATAGACCAGTGAGCCTTACATCTGTTGTAGTAAATGTTTTGGAAAGGATTATAAGAGAGATGATTGATAATCATCTAACAAGCAACAATTTCATTGGAAATAGTCAACATGGATTCGGCAAGGGCAGGTCATGTCTCACAAATCTCATTGAGTTTTTGAGAAGGCAACCAAGCATGTGGATAGGGGTAGGGCAGTTGACATGGTGTGCATGGACTTCAGTAAAGCCTTTGATAAGGTTCCACATGGTAGGCTATTGGAGAAAATGCGGATGCATGGGATCGAAGGTGATTTAGCAGTTTGGATTTAAATCTGGCTTTCTGTAAGAAGGCAACGAGTGGTGGTTGATGAAAAATATTCAGCCTGGAGTCCAGTTACTAGTGGTGTGCCACAAGGATCTGTTTTGGGACCATTGTTGTTTGTCATTTTTATAAACGACTTGAATGCAGGTAAAATTGGATGTGTTAGTAAGTTTGCAAATAATACGAAAGTTGGTGGAGTGGTGGAGAGTGTGGAAGAATGTTACAGGTTGCAGGGAGACTTGGATAAACTGCAGAATTGGGCTGAGAGTTGGCAAGTGGAGTTCAATGCAGATAAATGTGAGGTGATTCACTTTGGGAAGAATAACAGGAAGGCAGAATACTGAGTCAATGGTAAGCTTCTTGGTCGTGTGGATGTGCAGAAGGGCCTTGGTGTCCATGTACATAGATCCCTGAAAGTTGCCACCCAGATTGATAGTGCTGTTAAGAAGGCATACAGTATATTCGGTTTTATTGGTTGAGGAACTGAATTCCGGAGCCACAATATCATGCTGCAACTATACAAAATGCTAATGCGGCCTCACTTGGAGTATTAAGTGCAGTTCTGGTCGCCCCATTACAGGAAGGATCTGGAAACACTGGAAAAGGTGCAGAAGAGATTTACCAGGATGTTGCCTAGTCTGGAGGGAAGTTCTTATGAGGAACGGCTGAGGGACTTGGGTCTATCTCATTGGAGAAGAAGCTAAGAGGGGATTTGATAGAGACATACAAGATGATCAGATGATTAGATAGGCTGGACAGTGAGAGTCTTTTCCCTCGGATGATGACATCTGCTTCTACAAGGGGGCATAGCTGTAGATTGACAGGTGATAGATTTAAGACAGATGTCAGAGGCAGGTTCTTTAATCAGAGAGTGGTGAGGGCGTGGAATGTCCTGCCTGCCAACGTAGTTAACTCAGCCACATTAGGGGCATTTAAACAATCCTTTGATAAGCATACGGATGATGAGGGATAGCGTAGGATGATGGGCTTAGATTAGTTCACAGGTCGGCGTAACATCGAGGGCCCAAGGGCCTGTTCTGCATTGTATTGTTCTATGCTCCATGTTTCTGCATCCTGCTGTCAGGTGACCTGGACACAAATCCCATTAGAATCTCCCAGACTGTGCTGCCTTCAATGTGTAAAAGATCAGGCTGACTGTATAACAGGCGGCTGATCAAACATCCCCCATTTCAAACTCTCACCAAGAGATTCACATTCACCCCAGACATAGAGAGACAGAGAGAGAGAGAGAGAGAGAATGGAGACCTTGGAAAAACACAGGGAGATGTGAAAAGGATCAGCAACATTCTGAGAATCCACTCTCCCTATTCCAATCAGGGACTGGGAGTAAAATATTCGGGGTGAGGGGAGGGGATCAACTGGTGTACAGAGTCTGGAAGAACAAAACATCTTCTCCCCCGCCACTCCATGTCAATGCTGAGCTGCAGGGCATTTCCAGAACTTCAAGCTGAAGAAGCAGAGAGTCAATGATTGGTCCCAGTGTCTCAGTAAAATACCCAATAAAGAGATGAACAGATTTCTGTCACCAGTTACCAGGAGGATCAGATACTGAACAGGATGAAACATAGTCAAGGTGAACTGACCTTTCTCCCACTGACAGGACACAGGGTGTGGGCTCTCTGTATTTCGGGAGCCCCTCTTCCATGGGGAAGCCTCTTAGGTCGGGGTTGACTGGAGCCTCTCACCTCCCTCGGAGGAGGTAAGTGGATGGGTGGGTGGCCTCTCCCAGTAACCTCTACCCAGGGAGGGTGTTCAGGAGGCTCCGGGGACCCACACAACCCTGGGGAGAATCCCGGAGCCCACATTAATTCCCAGTGAGCTCAGGGAGAAGGGTCACGAAGTGGTTCACACAGGGCCTGGGGATCCCAGTCTCGGGAATGGGGGAGAGGATATTCAATGAAAACCAGCAAATAGCCCCCTGCTTTTGTCAATGGTCCCCTGACCTCTGCCGGTGAACTCTCACCCCTCAACCCCCAACCTGTCCTGGTCTCAGTGTAGTAGCAGCCGTAATTGTGATGGTCAGCCTTGTCTCCTGCTCTTGGAGCCTCACAGTGCGAGGGTGGATGATGACTCCCTGCAGTGCCATATGAAGTCTCCACTTTCTCCATGCCAATTGTGCATAACAAGGAGCCCTCCTTGTGTAAACACTGAATCTATTGTTCGGTGTGGCCAGGGTGCTGGTCTGGGTAGCCTTGAATCGCCCTTTCACATTTCTGGGTATTTTCATTTGTGTCATTTATAAAATCCATACATTAACGTTTTAAGTATTCGCCATTTCCTGACAAACTCTCTCATTTTTGTTTTCAATCCACCACAGCTAACCTCTTCCTTAATTGCTCTTATTTAGATTTGAGGTGCTATTTAGAGGGTTCCCGTTCAGATGCTTTTCTCAATATTGGAGCGTGGTGTCAACATTGGGAGAGATGAGTTACAGAAGAGTCAAGTAACAGCCTAACAGAGGCATGCTCACGGAATCATAAAGTTTAGTGAACTTAAAACCTACACATCTTTGAGAAAGAGTTTGATCACCTGACCTAATAAGTCCCTTGATGGCACAGTGTATTATTATTTTGTTTCAGGGAGAAAGAAACCCAGAGGTATTGTGAACATTGTGAAATGCATTATACCATTATATTCTGTTGTTGTTTCCTAGCCTGAGGATCAATCTGGCTTTGATCTTCCTGGTATCTGGTGACAAAAAAAAATGTTTTTCTCTTTCATTGGTTCTTTTTCTAAAACTAAGCAATCATTCACCCTCTGGATCTGCAGTCAGGAGATGATCAAAGATGAGTCAAAGTCATGATAAACTTTGTTAAAAATCACACCTGGATATAGTCCAACAAGGGCACTGCTCCTTCATCAGGTAACTAGTGGGGCAGGATCATAGAACACAGAATTTATAATAAAAGATCAAAGTGTCATACAACTGATGGGATTTACTGAACAAACCCAGATTGCTGTTAAATCTTTAATCACTTAGAATGGGAATGCAGATTTTGATTGACTTCTTTCAAGTCACATTCCCAAGGCAACTATATGTATTAAAGTGGCATCTCAGCTCAGACAATGCATTAAAGGTGTGAGGTTGGAGTCTGTCTGTATCCCAACACTGGACTGACTGCCTGCAGATTGCCTCCAAGTGCTGCGGTTTCCTCCCATGGTCCAAAAATGTGCAGGTTAGGTGAATGAGATGTGCTAAATTGTCCATAGTGTTCAGGGATGTGTAAGCTAGGTGCATTAGTCAGAGGAAATGTAGAGTGATAGGGATAGGGAAATGGGTCTGCATGGGATAATCTTCAGAGGGTCAGTGTGGACTTGTTGGGCCGAATGGCCTGTTTCCACACTGATGGGATTCTATAAAAATCACTAATAAAAACAGTGTCCTTTTTGAACAAAGTAGAATGTATCTGCAAATACAAATTCACCTCATAAATGTATATGTGTGTGTGTACATGCATGTGAGAGTGTGTGTGCATGCTTGATAGAGTGTGTGCGTGAGTTGATGGAGTAAATGTCTATGAGATGGTACGTGTACATGTGTCTGTGTGAGAGAAGTGTGTGTATGAGAGAGGGTCTGTGTGAGTGTATGAGTGTGATTGTGTGTGCGTGTGTGTGAGTATAGTGTAGTGGGGTCACCTGTAGTGTGACATGAACCCAAGATCCCAGTTCACACAAGCATACATAAAAATACACATACACACACACTCTTACACCCACACACATACACCCTGTCACAGACATATTCTCCGTCACACTCACGTACACACTCAAGAGAAAAGTGCTGAGGGTTGATCTCAAGGAGGTCTTTAAAGTTACGAAAATTTTTCACATGATGGATTCAGAAAAAAAAATTCCACTTTCGGGATCAGCATCACTAGACATTGTCAGCATTATATAATTGCCAAGGCCTTGAGGAGGGATATTTTTACACAGAAAGTGGTGGGAATAAGGAACTCACTACCACAGTGAATAATTAAAGCAAATAGTACAGGTGCACTGAAGGGAAAGCTAAATAATTATCTAAAGGAGAAAGGAATAGATTGTTATGTTGACAGTGAAACAGAAAAAGGATCTAAAGGTATACTTTAGGGGAGCACAAACATTCCATGACCTAGTTAGATTAACTGGCCTGTTGTTTCATGCATTTTGACACAATATATTATCCCCCCACAGGACATCCCACTACATGGCACCCTCATGAATATCAGTCACAAATATTACAATTATGAGATTTATAAGTTTGTGACATTTTGGCACTGTGTCTTCAGATTAGTATAAGATAAGAGTCATCTTGAATCCTATTCTGACGTCTGCTTGACAACAAATCTGGGTGGTTTAATTATTAGAGATTAAGGGCAGTCCAGGTTGTTTCACTGGGAAGCAGGCATTCAACAACCACGAAAGCAACTGTGATAACAGTGGGCACACTTGCAATCTCCCAAGTTTCAGAAAGGTGCTTAAAATGTGGTATGGGGAGGGAGGGGGGAAAGGATGTGCCCATTTACTTCAGGATCTCTAGACTATGTCATCTGTATTTCTACCTTGATAAAAAGTCCATGTGATTCATGTTGACATGAAGATGGGCTTTGAGAAAGAGAAGATTTTAACAATATCACTGAATTTCTTGGACAGTAAAGTTAGTCTGACATGTTCAGTGTGACAGGCAGAGCAGCAAAAAAACACTCAATGATGCTTTTGGTCGGACTGTGGTTGGATTGAAAAAAACAGATTCCTGAAGAGTTCACAACAGGCTGGAAGATTTGCTTAATCTTGGTTTAAAGCCGAAGTCTTCAGGAAACACCAGCCGAGGTTTTTATCAAAAGGGCCTATCACAGGATGACAATACACAAATGGTGAAGGAAAATGAAGTACATGTCAGGTTTAGACAGCAGAGATCGAGTGAATCCTGAGAAGAGATTAAAGGCAGTAGGAGTAAATTTAAGAGGGAAATGAGGTGGGCTATAAAGGAAGATGAGATAGCTTTGGGATTCTACAAATACATTAAAGACAAAAGGGTAACTAGGGAGAGAATAGGGCCCCTAAAAGATCAGCAAGGCAGCTTATGTGTGGAACCGCAAGAGATGGGTGAGATACTAAATGAGTATTTTGCACCAGTGTTCACTGTAGAGGAGAACATGGAAGGTATAGAATGTAGGGAAATAGATGATGGCATCTTGAAAAATGTCATATTAGAGAGGAGGAGATGCTGGATGTCTTAACATGCGTAAAGTTGGATAAATCCCGAGGACATGGTCAGGTGTACCCGAGAACTCTGTAGGAAGTTAGGGAAGTGACTGCTGGGCCCTTTGCTGAGATATTTGGATCATCGATAGTCACAGGTGAGCTGCCGGAAGACTGGAGGTTGGCTAACATAAAGCCACTATTTCAGAAAGGTTGTAAGGACAAGCCAGGGAACTATAGACCAGTGAGCCTGATGTCGGTGGTCGGCAAGTTGTTGGAGAGGATCCTGAGGGACAGAAATTGCATGTATTTGGAAAGGCAAGGACTGATTCAGGATAGTCAGCATGGCTTTGTGCATGAGATTTCATGTCCCACTAAGTTGATTGAGTTTTTTGAGGAAGTAATGAAGAGGATTGATGAGGGCAGAGTGATGGACGTGATCTAAATTTAGTCGAGTGTGTGGTGCTGGAAAAGTGCAGCAGATCAGGCAGCATCCAAGGAGCAAGAGAATCAATGTTTCAGGCAAAATCCCTTCATCAGGTGGATGTAATTTATATTCAGTAATGCATTCAACAGTAGACTGATTAGCAAGGGGAGATCTCATGAAATACAGGGAGAACCAGCCACTTGGATACAGAAGTGCCTCAAAGGTTGAAGACAGAGTGTGATGGAGACCTGTGACCAGCATTAGCCTTAAAGATCGGTGGTGGGTTCACCACTTTTCATCATTTATATAAATGACATAGATGTGAACATGGAGGTACAGTTAGTAAGTTTGCAGATGACACCAAAACTGGAGGTGTAGTAGATAGCGAAGAAGGTCACCTCAGACTACAACGGGGTTTTGATCAGATGGGCCAATTCACTGGGGAATGGCAGATGGAGTTTAATTTAGATAAATGTGAGGTGCTGCACTTTGAAAAGGGAAATCAGAGCAGGACTTATACACTTAGTGGTAAGCTTCTGGGAAGTATTGCTGAACAAAATGACCTTAAAGTGCAGGTTGATCGTTCCTTGAAAATGGAATCGCAAGTAGATAGAACAGTGAAAAAGGTATGCTTTCCTTTAATAGTCAGCCAACTGAGTACAGGAGTTGGGAGATCATGTTGGAGCTGTACAGGACGTTGGTTAGGCCACTTTTGGAATATTGTGGGAACATCTGATTCCCCTTCTGTCAGAAGGATGTTGTGAAACTTGAAAGGGTTCAGAAAAGATTTACAATGATGTTGCCAGGATTGGAGGATTTGAGCTATAGGGAGAGGTTGAATAGGCTGGGGCTGTTTTCCCTGGAGTGTCGAGGGCTGAGGAGTAACCTTATAGAGGTTTGCAAAACCATGAGGGGTAAGGATTGGATAAATAGACAAAGTCTTTTCCCTGGGGTTGGGACGTCCAGAACTAGAGGGGCATAAGTTTAGGGTAAGAGGGGAAAGATTTCAAAGAGACCTAAGGGGCAACTTTTTCACACAGAGAGTGGTACATATATGGAGTGCGCTGCCAAAGGAAGTGGTCGAGGCTGGTACAATTACAACGTTTAAAAAGCATCTGGGTGGGTATATGAATAGGAAGGGTTTGAAGGGATATGGGCCAAGTGCTGGCAAATGGGACTAGTTTAGGTTAGGATATTTGATTGGCATGGACAAATTGGACCGAAGAGTCTGTTTCTGTGCAGTACATCTCTATGGTTCTATGACTGTATAACGAGCAAGATGAGGGTCTGGGCTACCTTCTTGACATGTTTTGAGGGGTCTGGCCTGGTCCAAAACAGGATGGGGGCTCTTTGTGGGATTTATTCTGTAGTTCCAAATTGGGATTTGGATTGTTGGACTGGAAGGCAGCAAGTGGTAGGTGTTAGTGTCTTTTGTTCCGGGTGTTGGTTTCAGTTGGTTTAAACAGTGCTTGGTGTAGCAATGTCTCTTTCAGTCAACAAGAGTGTTTTGGGGTGGAAGAAGTGACCTTGGGTAATCAAGTCTTAGCTGCTGGAATGAGCAGACAAGCTGGAGTTGGAGCTGCCTCCTTCCCCAAGGAAAGGAGAGATAATTCCAGCAATAGCTCAGCATTTACATTTACTGGAAAGGCCATCAGGATCTTTAGAGTTGACTAGAAATCAATTCAAAATGAAGCAGCTTGAGTTAAGGCAAAAGACAAGGAATTATGATTAGAAACAGAGGAAAGAGAAAAGGAGAGAGAAAGAGAGGGAGAAGAGAGAGAAAAGGAGAAAGTGGAAAGGAAGAAAGAGAGGGAGTTTGGACTTCAGAAATTGGCACTTAGACAGGAGTTTAAAAATTCACTTTCTGAAGTAGGGAGAATTCACGTGAAGGAGCAGAGAGTTAAAACAGCAAGATTTAATCTGTGAGGGATAGCAATTGGGGAAAAGAGAAATTCTCATGTGGAAAGGGAAAGGTAGATCTCAGTGAAGATCATAAGGATAACTTACCACAAGATCAAGAGGAAACCCTTGGAGGGGACAGAGAAGTTAAAAAGCTCTGGTGATTTCACTGCAATAAACTAGGTCACATGTAACCTCAGTGTTGATGGATTAGGAAAAGCACTGGGAAGCCAGATGTCGGGAAACAGGATAAGCCAGTGAATTTTGTTTGAGTTGTAACAGAAAGCACAGGAGGCTAGAAAGCTGCACCGGAATGTACAAGCTGGTTGGAGGTTGGTTAAGGAGGAAGTGCCACATTTTCTTAAACCATATAGCTATGAAGGTAAAGTTTACTCACAAAAGCCAGACGCAGCAGGTAAAGAGGTTACAATATTAAGAGACACAGGATCCTCTCAATCTGTGATGCTGAAAGATGAAGAGATATGTACCTCTGAAAAGGTACTAGTAACGGAATCCATGGTGAGACAAGAAGTGCTCAGTCTTGTAAAGTGAGGTTAGGATGTCCGGAAAAGAATGGGGAAGTTGTGACAGGAGTACTGGAAAAAATCTTAGCACCAGGATACAATTTGCCCTTGCTAATGATATGGCTGATTCCCAGGTAGGAGTGCTGCCTACTGTGGGTGAAAAGCCAGTGGAAACTCAGGCAACTGAGGTATTGGAGGGCACATATCCAGGGATTTTTCCTGATTATGTAGTAATGAAGTAACAAAATCACCAGTTAAAACAGGAGAGAGTTAAAACAAAGAGTACAAATAAGAAAGTTGAACTGGAATTAGCAGAGACCCTGTTTGATCACATGGTTGAGACACGCCAAGAAGAGATAAATGACAATGCAGACATCTTTAGCTCAGATAAATTAACTGAGTCATTGCAGAAAGATGAAAATTTAAAGCAATTGTATGAAAAGACAAACACAGGGAAGGAATCTGAATGTATCCCTGAATGTTATTATCTTAAAAATCATATCTTAATGAGGAAATGGAGGCCATCATATGTCCAGGCAGGTGAGAAATGGGCAGAAATTCATCAAATTGTATTGCCAGTGGATTAGAGAAAGGAGGTGTTGTGAGTAGCACACAAGCTACCTCTAGGAGGTGATTTTGGAGTGAGGAAAACACAAGCTAAAATAGAAAAACATTTTTAATGGCCGGGACTGCACAAGGATGTAGTTGAATTTTGCAGACATGTCTTACATGTCAGGCCGTAATAAAACCCACACCTTTAATACCTATTCCTGCAGTGGAGGAATCTTTACAAGAGTCTTAATCGGTTGCGTAGGTCCCCAACCTCAAACAAAAAGTGGGAATCAGTATTTGTTAACAATAATGGATGTTTGGGTGATATTTCTCAAGGCCATTTCATTATGCAATATCACAGCTAAAAGGATTGCAGAGGAATTACTCAAATTTTTCACTAGATATGGACCACTAATAGTGATACAGTCAGATCAAGGGTCAAATTTCATATCAAAATTATTCAATAAAGTTGTGGACAGCTTAGGAATAAATCAATTCAAGTCTGCTGCATACCACCCAGGGTTGCAGGGAGCACTAGAGAGGTGGCATCAGACATTAAAGACCATGTTGAGGGCTTGACCATGTCAAGACAATCCAGATGATGGGGGAAAGGGAATTCCATTTGTGCTTTTTACATTCGGAGATGCACTAAATAAATCGACCAAATTCAGTCCATTTGAATTAGGTTTTGGGCATGAAGTGAGAGGACCATTAAAATTGATTAAGGAGAGATTGGTAAGTCAGAATTCAGAGACAACATATTTGAACAAAGTGTCAACTTTAGGGAATAATTAAATAAAGCTGAGGAGTTGGCTAGACAGTATTTAAAACTACCACAGCATACAATGAAACTGGAAGCAGACAAGAAATCTAAAACTTGCAGTTTTGCTATCGGGGGTAAGGTATTAGTGTTACTTCCAGTGATAAGAGACCCTTTAAAAGCAAGGTTTAGTGGACCTTATCAACTCATAAGGAAATTGAGTGAGGTGAACGACTTGATAAGGACTCCAGACAGAAAGGAATCTCGCAGAGTGTGTCATGTGAATATTCTCAAAAGGTGTTTTGACAGGGGAGGAAAGCAGGAGGAGAAGGTGTTATTGATTGAAACAAAGAGAGAAGAACCAAGTTCAGAGGATTCTGAATTGGACATTCCTCAAATCAAATTGGACAATGAGGAAGTTGACAAAAATTTGGGTGAATTATTCAGGTACCTTCCAGAGGAAAATTGAAATGACCTGAAAGAATTATTATTTTCACACGGGGAGACAAATGGAAATAACTAAGGGAAGCATTAACCTAACGATGCATGATGTAGATATAGGAGATGCTGTTCCAATTAAGCAACATCCTTATGGGCATAACCCTCTGAAATCTGAAAAGATTCAAAAGAAGATAGAGCGCATGCTCCAAGATGACCCTATTAAAGTGAGTTACAGTGACTGGAGCTCACCCATAGTAATGGTGTCAAACCCAGATAGTATCCAACGGTTATGTGTGGACTACCACAAAGTCAATGCCATTACAAAGACTGATCCATGTCCGATTCCATGTTTGGAAGACTGTGATCAAAAAGTGGGACAAACAACTTACATTTCTAAGTTGGACTTGCTCAGAGGATATGGGCAGGTGCACCCATCAGGAAGGGCAAAGGCAATTTTGGCTTTCATAATACCAAATAGACTGCATCAGTTTAACGTCATGCAGACGGTGGCACAGTGGTTAGCACTGCTGCCCCACAGCGCCAGAGACCTGGGTTCAATTCCTGCCTCAGGTAACTGTCGGTGTGGAGTTTGCACGTTCTCCCCATGTCTGCGTGGGTTTGCTCCAGTTTCCTCCCACAGTCCAAAAATGTGCAGGTTAGGTGAATTGGCCATGCTAAATTGCCTGTAGTGCTAGGTGTAGGGGAATGGGTCTGGGTGGGTTGCTCTTCGTAGGGTCGGTGTGGACTTGTTGGGCCAAAGGGTCTGTTTCCACTCTGTAAGTAATCTAATCTAATCATCAATTTGGTATGAAAAACGCTCGGTTACATTTCAGAGACTCACCAGCAAGATCTTTGCCAGTCTTCCCATATATCGATGACCTGGTAATTTTTAGTCACGCGTGGAAGGAACATTTACAACAGTTATCTGACTTGTTCAATAAACTTCAGAAGGCAGGCTTGGTGATAAATCTGGCTAAAAGTCACCTTCCTGGGCCATCTTATTGGACATGGACAAATGGCCCCATAGGATGCAAAAATAAAGGTAATTGGGGAGTTTCCCATACCATGCACAAAAAGAGCAGTACTACTGTTCCTGGGATTCAGTGGATTTTATCAAAAATTCATATAGAATTTTAGCAGTGTGGCTGCTCCACTCACTGCATTGCTAAAGAAAGACAAGAATTTCAGTGGACAGTAGGCATTTGACAGTCTGAACGCTGTGTTAACCATTGCCCCAGTATCAGTCACATCTAGTTACACAAAGCCATTCAAGGTGGCTATCGATGCAAGTGATGTGGGTGTTGGTGCTGTGCTATTGCAGTAAGATGACAAGAAGATAGAAAGACCTATTGGGCATTTCTCCAGGAAGTTGAACATTCATCAGCAGAAATACTTGACAGTTGAGAAGGAGAGTTTGAGCTTGGTGTTGACATTACAACATTTCAATGTTTATGTTATCAGTTATGTATCTGAGACAATCATAAACACTGAACATAACCCATGGACGTTTGTGGAGAAATTTAAGGACAATAATGCCAGACTGTTTACATGGAGCTTGTTGTTACAGTCATTCAGGTTAACAATTGTGAATGTGGCAGGACGAGAACATGTGATTGCTGATGCGGTGTTAAGACTCGAATGAGAAATGGAGGCATTCGGTGGCGGGATACAACAGACTGAGACAGAATGTAGTTATGCATGTTTGCATATTCATAGTCAATGTAATGTATATGTGTGTTTCTAAGTACTGACAATTTAAGTTTAAGGGGTTTAAAATGTAGCCACCTTTGGATATTGATAGTTTTTTTTTTAAGGGGGAGGTGTGGTGAGGCTGCTCCTTTAACAAGGTTATGTTGTCCTTGCCTTCTTTTTCAGAAGAAGTCGTAGACAACACAGACTCTAAAGAGACTGGATTAAGATATCTGGCCAGCATGGACAAGTTGGACCGAAGGGTTTATTTCCGTGCTGTATCTCTCTACGACTCTGTGACTAGATGGCAGCTCCAAACAGCAAAAGTGGACATGAATTGTAATGTGTTTCATAAAATTAAATCAACCAATTTGGAAATGAAATGCAAGTAGGTGTTTGAATTTCAAGGAGAACTGTGTGCAGGTAATATCTGAGAGCAAGCAGATTTCAAAAGGCGTTGAAAGAAGATGGATCGAGTTATTCACACCAGTTATGTGGTTAGTGAACTCATCACAAAAAATCTTAGATCTCATTCATGGGGGGGTATTTGAAAGGAATTGCACCATTGCGAACACAGATTTACTGCCTCCGCAGAAACTTTGTCTCATAGGAACACATTGTTACAACTCGTATCAGGCCAGATTCCCCAGTTGATTTTGGTTCTGGACTGAATATTCCAAATTACCAAGCATCAGGTGAGGAGGAATGTACACTTGCCCCCATGGTCGATGTCAACATGATTCATTCAGGAAGAATTCCTTCACGTGGTACGGCCTTTCTCACAGACCCACATGAACTGATATTTTAAAAGGAACCATGAAAGCCTGCCTCTTGTGAGTTAGTAAAACAGTGAATTATTAATTATCGAGAGAGTCAATGACTCAGCGTGGATAGGCACAACTTATGAATGAAAACAGGATTTGCAAAAAAGGTGAGAAAAAGGTATCTGAATAAGTCTCTGAGTGGTTAATGGATAAGAAATAGTGCAACAGGTATAATTAACTTGCTGATGCCAGGATTCTTAACATTGTAGGTTAATTAAAATTCCTTTTTCCTGTTTTCTTTTGAACTGCCTTGCTGACTAGCTTCCAGTGCTCAGAGTGTGAAAGAGAGAGAGAGCCCCCTTTACCAATAACATAGGGGTGACTATATAGGGTGACGAGTAGATGAGTCTTCTACTGCAACCTTCACTGCACTAGAGCTTAAATCAAAGTGAGAACAGATGATCACCTCAGCTCACTAGCACATATGGGCTGGATTGAAACTAATTTTTAATCCTTGTCATCGAGTCTTAGAGTCATAGAGATGTACAGCTCGGAAACAGACCATTCGGTCCAACCCATCCATGCCAACCAGATATCCCAACCCAATCTAGTCCCACCTACCAGCACCCGGCCCATATCCCTCCAAACCCTTCATACACCCATCCAAATGCCTCATAAATGTTGCAATTGTACCAGCTTCCACCACATCCTCTGGCAGTTCATTCCATACATGAACTACCCTCTGCGTGAAAAAGTTGCCCCTCAGATCTCTTGTATATCTTTCCCCTCTCACCCTAAACCTATGCCCTCTAGTCTGGACTCCCCGACCCCATGCCCCATGCCCCTCATTATGCCCCTCATAATTTTGTAAACGTCTATAAGGTCACCCCTCAGCCTCGATGCTCCAGGGAAAACAGCCCCACCCTATGCAGCCTCTCCCTGTAGCTCAGATCCTCCAACCCTGGCAACATCCTAGTAAATCTTTTCTGAACCCTTTCAAGTTTCACAACATCTTTCTGATAGGAAGGAGACCAGAACTGCACGCAATATTTTAACAGTGGCCAAACCAATGTCCTGTACAGCCACAACATGACTTCCCAACTCCTGTACTCAATACTCTGACCAATAAGGGAAAGCATTCTAAATTCCTTCTTCACTATCCTATCTACCTAAGACTCCACTTTAAAGGAGCTAAGAATGTGCACTCCAAGGTCTCTTTGTTTAGGAACACTCCCTAGGACCTTACCATTAAGTGTCTAAGATCTGCTAAGATTTGCTTTCCCAAAATGCAGCACCTCGCATTTATCTGAATTAAACTCCATCTGCCACTTCTCAGCCCATTGACCCATCTGGTCCAGATCCTGTTGTCATCTGAGGTACCCCTCTTCGCTGTCCACTACACCTCCAATTTTGGTGTCATCTGCAAACTTACTAACTGTACCTCTTATGCTTGCATCCAAATCATTTATGTAAATGACAAAAAGTAGAGGACCCAGCACCGATCCTTGTGGCACTCCACTGGTCACAGGCCTCCAGTCTGAAAAACAACTCTCCACCACCACCCTCTGTCTTCTACCTTTGAGCCAGTTCTGTATCCAAATGGCTAGTTCTCCCTGTATTCCATGAGATCTAATCTTGCTCACCAGTCTCCCATGGGGAACCTTGTCGAACGCCTTACTGAAGTCCATACAGATTACATCTACTGCTCTGCCCTCATCAATCTTCTTTGTTACTTCTTCAAAAAACTCAATCAAGTTTGTGAGATATGATTTCCCAAACATAAACCATGTTGACTATCCTGAATCAGTCCTTGCCTTTCCAAATACATGTACATCCTGTCCCTCAGGATTCCCTCCAACAACTTGCCCACCACCGAGGTCAGGCTCACCGGTCTATAGTTCCCTGGCTTGTCCTTCTTTAACAGTGGCACCATGTTAGCTAACCTCCAGTCCCCCGGCACCTCACCAGCGACTATCGATGATACAAATATCTCAGCAAGAAGCCCAGCAATCACTTCCTAGCTTCCCACAGAGTTCTCGGGTACACCTGATCAGGTCCTGGGGATTTATCCACTTTTAGCCATTTCAAGACATCCAGTATTTCCTCCTCTGTATTCTGGACATGTTGCAAGATGTCACCAACTATTTCCCTACAGTCTATATCTTCCATATCCTTTTCCACAGTAAATACTGATACAAACTATTAATTTAGTATCTCCCCCATTTTCTGTGGCTCCACACAAAGGCTGCCTTGCTGAATTTTGAGGGGCCCTATTCTCTCCCTAGTTACCCTTTTGTCCTTAATATATTTGCATTTGGATTCTCCTTAATTCTATTTGCCAAAGCTATGTCATGTCCCCATTTTGCCCTCCTGATTTCACTCTTAAATATACTCTTACTTTCTTTATACTCTTCTAAGGATTCACTCGATCTATCCTGTCTGTACCTGACATATGCTTCCTTCTTCTTCTTAACCAAACCCTCAATTTCTTTCGTCATCCAGCATTCCCTATACCTACTAGCCTTCCCTTTCACACTGACAGGAATATACTTTCTCTGGATTCTTATTATTTCATTTCTGAAGGCTTCCCATTTTCCAGCCATCCCTTTACCTGCGAACATCTGCCTCCAATCAGCTTTCGAAAGTTCTTGCCTAATGCTGTCAAAATTGGCCTTTCTCCAATTTAGGACTTCAACTTTTAGATCTGGTCTATCCTTTTCCATCACTATTTTAAAACAGATAGAATTATGGTCGCTGGCCCCAAAGTGCTCCCCCACCGACACCTCAGTCACCTGCCCTGCCTTATTTCCCAAGAGTAGGTCAAGTCTTACACCTTCTGGATTAGTGGTGCTGGAAGAGCTTCTCTAGTAGGCACATCCACTTACTGAATCAGAAAATTGTCTTGTACACACTTAAGAAATTCCTCTCCATCTAAACCTTTAACACTATGGCAGTCCCAGTCGATGTTTGGAAAGTTAAAATCCCCTACTATAACCGCCCTATTATTCTTACAGATAGCTGAGATCTCCTTACAAGTTTGTTTCTCAATTTCCCTCTGACTACTGGGAGGTCTATAATAAAATCCCAATAAGGTGATCATCCCTTTCTTATTTCTCAGTTCCATCCAAATAACTTCCCTGGATGTATTTCCAGGAATGTCCTCTCTTAGCACAGCTGTAATGCTATCCCTTATCAAAAATGCCACTCCCCTTCCTCTTTTGCCTCCCTTTCTATCCTTCCTATAGCATTTGTATCCTGGAACATTAAGCTGCCAGTCCTGCCCATCCCTGAGCCATGTTTCCGTAATTGCTCTGATATCCCACTCCCATGTTCCTAACCATGCCCTGAGTTCATCTGCCTTCCCTGTTAGGCCCCTTGCATTGAAGTAAATGCAGTTTAGTTTGTTAGTCCTACCTTGTCCCTGCCTGCCCTGACTGTTTGACTCACTTCTGTTCTCAGCTGTACCAGTCTCAGATTGATCTCTTTCCTCACTATCTCCCTGGGTCCCACCCCCCCACCTTACTAGTTTAAATCCTCCCAATCGGTTCTCACAAATTTCCCTGCCAGTATATTAGTCCCCTTCCAATTTAGGTGCAATCCGTCCTTCTTGTACAGGTCACTTCTACCCCAAAAGAGATTCCAATGATCCAAAAGTGTGAATCCTTTTCCCATACTCAGCCATGCATTCATCTGCTCTATCCTCCTATTCCTGCCCTCACTAACTCGTAGCACTGGGAGCAATCCAGATATTACTCCCCTTCAGGACCTCCTTTTTAAATTTCTGCCTAACTCTCTGTAATCTCCCTTCAGAATCTCAACCTTTTCCCTTCCTATGTCTTTGGTTCCAATGTGGACAATGACCTCCTCCTGGCCCCTCTCCCCCTTGAGAACATTCTGCACCCTCTCTGAGACATCCGTGATCCTGGCACCAACACACCATTCTGCTTTTTCTCTGCTGGCCACAGAAGCGTCTGTCTGTACCTCGGACTACAGAATCCCCTAACACAATTGATCTCTTGAAAGCCGACATACCCCTCATTGCATTTGAGCCAGTCTCAATACCAGAAACTTGGCTGTTCGTGTTGCGTTCCCCTGAAAATCCATCACCCCCTACATTTTCCAAAACAGCATACCTGTTTGAAATGGGTATATGCACAAAAGCCTCCTGTCCTAGCCGACCTCTCTCACCCTTCCTGGAGTTAATCCATCTGTGTGACTGTATCTGAGACTTTCCCCCCTTCCTATAACTGCCATCTATCACATACTGTTGCAAATTCCTCATCGCTTCTATCTGTCTCGCCAACTGATTCACTCAATCTGATACGATTCACATCCAACAGCATTTATGGCAGATATAGAGAACACAGTAAATAGAACAGTACAGCACAGAACAGCCCACGATGTTGTGCCGACCACTGATCCTCATGTATGCACCCTCAAATTTCTGTGACCATGTCCATGTCCAGCAGTCTCTTAAATGTCCCCAATGACCTTGCTTCCACAACTGCTGCTGGCAATGCATTCCATGCTCTCACAACTCTCTGTGTAAAGAACCCGTCTCTGACATCCCCTCTATACTTTCCTCCAACCAGTTTAAAACTATGACCCCTCGTGTTAGTCACTTCTGCCCTGGGAAATAGTCTCTGGCTATCGAATCTATCTATGCCTCTCATTATCTTGTACACCTCAATTAGGTCCCCTCTCCTCCTCCTTTTCTCCAATGAAAAAAGTCCGATCTCAGTCAACCTCTCTTCATAAGATAAGCCCTCCAGACCAGGGAGCATCCTGGTAAACCTCCTCTGAACCCTCTCCAAAGCATCCACATTTTTCATATAATGGGGCGACCAGAACTGGACGCAGTATTCCAAGTGCGGTCTAACCAAAGTTTTATAGAGCTGCAACAAGATCTCACAACTCTTAAAATCAATCCCCCTGTAAATGAAAGCCAAAACACATATGCTGTCTTAACAACCCTGTCCACTTGGGTGGCCATTTTAAGGGATCTATGCACCTGCACACCAAGATCCCTCTGTTCCTCCACACTGCCAAGAATCCTATCCTTAATCCTGTACTCAGCTTTCAAATTTGACCTTCAAAAATGCATCACCTCACATTTATCCAGATTGAACTCCATCTGCCACCTCTCAGCCCATCTCTGCATCCTGTCAATGTCCCACTGCAGCCTACAACAGCCCTCTATACTGTCAATGACACCACCAACCTTTGTGTCGTCTGCAAACTTGCTGACCCATCCTTCAATCCCCTCATCCAAGTCATTAATAAAAATTACAAACAGTAGAGGCCCAAGGACAGATCCCTGTGGAACACCACTCACCACAGACTTCCAGGCAGAATATTTTCCTTCTACGACCACTCGCTGTCTTCTGTTGGCCAGCCAATTCTGTAGCCAGACAGCTAAGTTTCCCTGTATCCCATTCCTTCTGACCTTCGAAATGAGTCTACCATGGGGAACCTTATCAAATGCCTTGCTAAAGTCCATATACACCACATCCACAGCTCTACCCTCATCAACTTTTCTAGTCACATCCTCAAAGAATTCGATAAGGTTTGTGAGGCATGACCTACCCATCACAAAGCCGTGTTGACTGCATTTAATCATGCCATGCTCTTCCAGATGGTCATAAATCCTATCCCTCATAATCCTTTCTAACACCTTGCAGATGACAGACGTGAGACTTACTGGTCTGTAATTGCCGGGGATTTCCCTATTTCCTTTTTTGAAGAGAGGAATTACATTTGCCTCTTTCCAGTCCTCAGGTACGACTCCAGTGGAGAGTGAGGATGCAAAGATCTTCGCAAGTGGCAAAGCAACTGCATTTCTCGTTGCCGAGGACAAATCTGGTCCGGGCCTGGCGACTTGTCAATCTTAATGTTTGACAAAATTTTCAGCACATCAGCTTCCTCTATCTCTATCCATTCCAGGATGCACACCTGCTCTTCAAAGGTTTCATTCACTACAAAGTTCGTTTCTTTCGTAAAGACAGAAGCAAAAAACTCATTTAGGGTTTCCCCTACCTCCTCAGACTCCACACACAAGTTCCCTATGCTATCCCTGATTGGCCCTACTCTTTCTTTGACCATTCTCCTATTCCTCACATAAGTGTAAAATGCCTTTGTGTTCTCCCTAATCCGTTCTGCCAAGCCTTTCTCGTGCCCCCTCCTGGCTCTCCTCAGACCATTTTTGAGCTCCTTCCTCGCCTGCCTGTAATCCTCTAGAGCTGAGCTTGACCCTAACTTCCTCCACCTTATGTAAGCTCCCTTCTTCCTTTTGATGAGAAGCTCCACCACTCTCGTTATCCAAGGTTCCTTTATCTTACCCCTTCTTGCCTGTCTCAGAGGGACATATTTATTCATCACTTGCAACAACTGTTCCTTAAACAGTCTCCACATGTCTCTCGTGCCTTTACCATGGAACAATTGCTCCCAATCCATGCTTCCTAACTCATGTCTAATCGCATCATAGTTTCTCTTCCCCAATCATAGTTTCTCTTCCCCAATTAAATATCCTCCCATTTTGCCTAATCCTCTCCTTCTCCATAGCTATGTAGAATGTGAAGCAATGTGCCTACATTCTATGTAGAATATAATCCGCAGTAACCGTTAAACTCTCTTTAAACTCCCACATCTGACAAGAAGTACATATCAATGCAAAGACCGTTTTTGCTCCTTCACAATCTACAGACACAGAAAATAACACCAACTTATTCCTCTACAAACACTGCCCCAGTATAAATTAATAGCTGTGGCTTATATTTTAAGTTTAAGCAAGAGACTTATATCCAAAAAACATATAATCAAGAAAGATTCCATGATACTCACAGCTGCAGTCTTTCTCTTGGACAGACTTAAAACAACAATTAACTGATCTGATTCTGTGCTGTGAACTTGACCCAACAGTTCCTCCGGGATTAGTTGTGAATTTCACTGTTTGTTAATTTTCCCAGATGCACTCCGATGTCCAGTGATACACGAATTCAAACAACAAATGTGGTAACTGTGCAGGTTCTCTCTCTCCCACTCTCTCTCCTGCACTGTCCTCACCATGTCTTATTCTTTTGTTAAAAATCACACAACACCAGGTTATTTTACAACAGGTTCAATTTGAAGCACACTAACTTTCGGAGTGACGCTCCTTCATCAGGTGATCGTGGAGGGCTCGATCGTAACACAGACTTTATAGCAAATATTTACAGTGGTGATGTAACTGAAATTATATATTGAAAAATTGAATGCCTGTTAAGCCTTTCATCTGTTAGAATACAGTGATAGTTTCACTTCTTTCATGTGTAAATTACAAAACCTTTTTTTAAAAATTGCATTTTTGGATTAGCTGTTAACAATGGTGATAACTAGACAATATGTTGAAGGTGTTAGCCCCTGTGTTCTCTGTCTATGCCATGATGTTTAAATTGATTCTAAAACAGAGTTTTACATAAATTCATGCAGTTTTTGAGCTCAGAGTTCTACATGAATGTATGCAGTTTTTGAGCAAAGTGCAATGTAACTCTACAAGTACAAATTCACCCCACAAAATATATGTGTGCATGTGGGTCTTTGTCTGTCTGTGTGTGTGTGTCTGTCTGGTGTGGGGGTTGTGAGTGTGAGAAAGTGTGTGTGTGTGTGTGTAGTGAGTGCAGAGTGTCTTAAGTCTGTGAGGGGGTGCATGTGTGAGTGTGGGACTGTGTGTCTATAAGGGTGCGTGTGGGTGTCTGTGTGCGCGTCTGTGTAAACCTGTGCCCGTGTGTATGTGAGAGTGTGTGTGTGTGTGTGTGTGTGTGTGTGTGTGTGTGTGTGTAGGAATATCTGTGTGTGTGTGTGTGTGTGTAGTGCAATGGTGGTCACCTGTAATGTGACATGAACCCAAGGTCCCGCTTGAGGCCCTCCCTATGGATACCGAACTTAGCTATCAGCCTCTGCTTGGCCACTTTTCTCTGCTGCCTGTCCCAAAGTCCACCTTGGAGGATGGTCACCCGAAGGTCCGAGGCTGAATGTCCTGGACCACTGAAGTGTTCCCCAACTGGGAGGGAACCCTCCTGTCTGTTGATTGTTGTGCGGTGCCCATTCATCCGTTGTTGTAGCCTTTGCTTGGTTTCCCCAATGTACCATGTCTCAGGGCATCCTTGCCTGCAACGTATAAGATAGACAACGTTGGCTGAGTCACATGAGTACCTGCCATGTACAAGGTGGGAGGTGTTCCTACGCGTAATAGTGATATCTGTGTCCACAATCTGACGCGTCTTGCATTGTCCACTGCTGTTCTTTTGTAAGCTTTAAAGGTGAGAGTACAAAATACTTCAGCAATTTGGTCAATAATTTGGCTTGCTGCTTCAGAGAAGTGAAGTCAGTCGCTCACTGCCCCTGTAGCCACAAGAGATCATATTCCTCTTTGCTTTGCCTTGCTTCACTCCACCTCACAGGGTTGTCATTTGAAATTCCCCTGCTCACCTTTACTGCAGGGTTTTTCTCCAGGTAATCAATGTGTTCATATCTGGAGACATGTTCTGCCTGCATATCTTGTTTTTTAAATGAAACACACACGTTGCAATTAGAAGTTCGAAATATCTATCAGTGATCCTGTGTTATGGTCATGATAGTTTCACAAAGGATTAATGACACAGCTCAGACTACTGGAAACTAGAGCCCGTGGCTGATTACAAGTTCTACCCTCTCAATTTCAGATGAGACAACAGACACACCAAGTACAGGCCAACTGGTGATGCCTTTTTTTTTGGAATAACAGCAGGTTCTGAGGTTCAAGAGGATTTGCTTTCTTGAGCAACAACACATGAAACAACCAAAAGGGAAGCTATTTTTGAAGGAGTCACATTGGCAAAGCTTGGGCTTCAGTTATCATCGGAGAAATGAAGTGACCTTATGACTGGTGGTGCTCCAGCAATGGGCACATCTTAGGAGGGATCAGTGATTCGAGTCAAAAAAGAAATGGGTCGCTTTAATCTTCTTCCACGTGACCTGATTGCATTCCACTGCTTCATTCATCAAGAGGATCTGTCCACACATTCTCTGCTGCTGAGCACCATCAGGTTCTTACCCTGACCTAAAATCTATGCCCCCTGCTCATTGATGCCTCCACCAAGGGGAAATGTTTCTTCCTGCCTATCCTGTCGATACCCCTCATACTCTTATACATCTCAATCATGTCTGCCCCTCACGATCCTCTGCATTCAGGAAAACATCTCTCTCTTTGTAACTGAAACTCTGAAGCCCAGGTGATATTCTGGTAAATCTCCCCTGCACCCTCTGTGGGCTAACCAATATTTTATACAGTTCCAGCATAACTTCACTGATATTAGCCCAACAGGTTTAATTGGAAGCACTAGCTTTCAGAGCGCCGCTCCTTCATCAGGTGATTGTGGAAGACACAATTGTAAGATACAGAATTTAAAGCAAAAGCTTACAGTGTGATGGAACTGAAATTTTATATTAAAAAGTACTTTGATTGTTTGTTAAATCTCTCATCTGTTAGAATGACCATGATAGTTTCACTTCTTTCATATGTAAGTCACAACACTTTTTTTAAAAGTTACAGTCTCAGGTTAACTTTATCAATTGGTATCAGTCCAGATGAGATGTTGAAGGTGTTAGCCCCCTGTGTTCCCTGTTTAGACTGATTGTAATCTAAAACATGAGTTAACAGAGTCTTACATGGATTCATGCAGTTTTTCAGCAAAGTTCAATGTAACTCTACAGTAAAAATTCACCCCACAAACATATGTATGTTTGTGTGTGTATGTCTGTGTGTGTTTGTGTGTCTGTGTGTGTGTGTGTGTGTGTGAATGTCGAGGGTGGGGGTTTGTGAGTGTCTGTGAGAGAGAGTGTATCTGTGTGAGTGTAAAGTGATCTAAGTCTGTGAGAGGGTGCATGTGTGAGTGTGGGAGTGTGTGTGTCTGTAGAAGTGTGTGTGTGCGTGTCTGTAGGAGTGTCTTTGTGTCTGGGGTGGGGGATTGTGAGTGTCTGTGAGGGAGAGTCTATGTATGTGTGTGAGTGTAAAGTGGTCTAAGCTGATAGCTAAGTTTGGTACCCATAGGGAGGCCTCAACCAGGACCTTGGGTTCATGTCACACTACACAGACACGCACACAGACACTCCCACACTCACACATGCATCCTCTCACAGACTTTGACCCCTTCACTCTCACACACACATATACACTCTCTCTCTCACAGACACTCACAACCCCCCACCCCAGACACACACGCCTACAGACACACACACACTCACTCTCCTACAGACACACACATTCCCACAAACTTAGACCACAGGGGAAAACAGGGGGCTAACACCTTCAATATCTCAACATCTTATTTGTGTTGACACCAATTGTTACAGTTAACCTGAGAACGTAACTTTTAAAAAAGGTTTTGTGATTTACATATGAAAGAAGTAAAATTATCATGGTCATTCTAACTGATGAGAGCCTTAACAAACAATCAAGGTATTTTTCAATCTATAATTTCAGTTACATCACACTGTAAACTTTTGCCCTAAATTCTGTATCTTACAATTGTGTCCTTCGCAACCACCTGATGAAGTAGAGCTCTCTGAAAGCTAGTGCTTCCAATAAAACCTGGTAAAAACAATGACTGCAGATGCTGGAAACGAGATTCTGAATTAGTGGTGCTGGAAGAGCACAGCAGTTCAGGCAGCATCCGAGGAGCAGTAAAATCGTCATTTTGGGCAAAAGCCCTTCATCAGGAATACAGGCAGAGAACCTGAAGCATGGAGAGATAAGTGAGAGGAGGGTGGGGTTGGGGAGAAAGTAGCATAGAGTACAATAGGTGAGTGGGGGAGGGGATGAAGGTGATAGGTCGGGGGCGGGGGGAGGTTGGAGTGGATAGGTAGAAAAGAAGATAGGCAGGTAGGACAAGTCAGGACAAGTCATGGGGACAGCACTGAGCTGGAAGTTTGGAACTGGGGTGACGTGGGGGAAGGGGAAATGAGGAAACTGTTGAAGTCCACATTGATGCCCTGGGGTTGAAGTGTTCCGAGGCGGAAGATAAGGCGTTCTTCCTCCAGGCGTCTGGTGGTGAGGGAGCGGCGGTGAAGGAAGCCCAGGACCTCCCGTTAAACCTGTTGGACTATAACCTGGTGTTGAGTGATTTTTAACTTTGTACACTCCAGTCCAACACCAACATCTCCAAACCATTCCCTGATATTAAACTCTATGCCTTGGCCAATCAAGGCAAGTACCTGATATGCCCTCTTAACCACTTTATCGACCTGTCCTGATACCTTAAGGGACCAGTGAACATGCACCCCAAGGTGCCTCAGATTCACAGTGTTTCCCAGGGTCCATCATGCCTTGCCTTGCCTTGTTTGCCCAACCAGAGTACATCACCTTAGACTTAGCCAGATTGAATTCCATTTGGCACTGATCAGCCCATCTGGTCAGACTCTATATATCCTCCTGTAATCTAACGCTATCCTCCTCACTATTTATCCAGCTATTTAACACTATCTGCGAACTTACTGATCAACCCTCTGACATTCGAGTCTAAATCATTCCTCTAAGCCACAAACAGTAAATATCACTGGCTGCTCGAACATTTATAAACCAATGCTAATTGTCCAGAGGGCAATTGAGAGTCACCCACTCTGCTGTGTGTCTGGAGTCACATGGAGGCAAGAACAGCTGGATTCCGTCTAAAAGGGAATTGATTAACCAGATGGGTTTTTATGTCAATTAACAATGGTTTCATCGTCATTACTAGATTCTTAATTTCAGAATTTTATTCAATTTATTTTCAACAGGAAAATTGAGGATTTTTATTTTTATTCAGTTCCAATGTCATAAAGTGATGTTTATATGTTCTTGGTTGGAGAAGTTCTTAACTGCCCAGTTCACATTGGATTGAAGTTCAATTCACTTCCTGAATCATGAAGGAGCTGGAACAGAGACTTCAGAGACTTTAAATGAAAAAAAATAACGTGTCAGAACTCAAAGGGAGAAGGACTCGACTTGGAGGAAGTAAAGAGTCTGAGATAGTCTTGAGAGGAGCAGCTTTGGGCTTTGAGGATCTGGACGCTGAGTGAGTGGGCAATGAGGCATTTAGCAACTTGTATCTCCGAGGTTCTCCCAGCATATGGAAATCAAATGAATCAGTAAGTAGGAAATGTCACTTAATTAGAAACAGATTTCATTCCCAAATATTTGGTCTTTCAAGCACTTACTGTGAGCTATCATGTATGTCCCATTTGGTGAATCTGCAGAACAAACATAAATGTCCGTTAGGATGGGGAATGGTTCATTTTCAGAGAATGAGAACACAACAAGTGTGAGGGAATAGAGATTGTTTAAGAATTCCTCACTTGCACACTCCTCTCCATCCTTACACTTTATGGAGATGCTGGAGATGTCTCCCATTGTATCAATATTCAGTCAGTGAGGATGGGAGTGTGTTTGATGGGTTTAATGATCAATATTAGATCTGGTCTGGGCTGATCACATAAAGGATGATCAGGCAGGGAACAAGATGTATTTATATGTGTGTATCTGTGTGTGGGAATTCAATCAGTTCCCTTCCCCACAGTGTCCTGTGCTCCCAATACTGGAGATTCCCTCACACTCACCCAGTCCCCTCAGTTCTACATTCCCGTCTCTCTGATTCTTACCTCTCCATGGCTTTTTCCAGATGATTATTCCGAATATTGTTGTTATTGCAGCGATTAATCCAATCACAATTACAAGACGGAAATGTTCCATGCTGTTTTTCAGAATTTCTGAAACATATTAAATAATATCAGGATTTTCTCTGTCCCTGGATCCATTCCCAGTTTTGTGCTGACTAGGGACAATTTTAACTGATCCTGTGCATTGGGAATTGATGGCATCAGATGACATTTTAGCTTGATCCTCTCACAATTTCACTCTCCAGTGAAGTCTCTCAAGTTCCCATTGATGGGCTTGTAAATAATCTGGTACTGGAAAAAGAGAAAACAGAGAACCATCTTCAAATTAGAGTGAGGTCACTAGGAGTGAAATCAGGAAACATTTCCTGACAAAAATGGCAGTGGAAATGTGAAATTCTCTCAAGAAAATGCTGTGAGCACTGAGGATCAATGAAACATTTCCAGCCTGAGATCAGGAGGTTTCTGCTGGGGAAGGATAGCAAGAGACATGGAGCGATATTAGATAAAGGAAGTGAGGGAATAGATCAGGCAGGACCTCACTGAATGATGGAACAGGCTCGAGGGGCTGAATGCAACTCTTGTTCCTGTATTCAACATGTGTACGTGTGTGTACACACATTCACAGATCCTCACTCACTCATTCATTCACACTCCAGTCCCTTACCCCACTGATACACATGGGCCTCTGCCAGGCTGCTGTGTTCAATTTGACAGGAGCATTGATCCTCATCCCCAGCATTGATCTCAATCTCTTTCTGAATCTGATGGGTCCCATCGTGGTTTGGTCGAACCCCCGAGGATTGGGTCTCAGACATGACCTCTCCATTCCTTAGCCAGGTCACCTCGATGTCTACAGGATAAAACCCAGTGACCAGGCAGGAGAGAGTGAGCAGCTTGTCCTGACCATTGGGCTCCCTCCTGGAGATGAACACTTCAGGCTGAACTGTGATGGAAAAGGGTGAAAACACAAACAACAGACAGACACTGAATGGAATGGGAGAACGGTTTCATAGATCAGTGAGGTTAGATCAGAACATGGGATCAAAATTGAAATACGTACCTTTCCTTGTGAAATATTCCTTTCCAGCTTTTAGATACCTCTTTAAAGATTCAACATAACCTTCTTCCAGATGTACTTTCCAGTCATTGTTCCAGGAATCATCAGAATCCCATTTCTCTTTAGTCATCACTGCAATGGGATTGGATGCGATCCATTTCATTCTGTTTGGGTCTAAACTGATGAAGTCTTTTCCATCAAATCCAAATCTCATCGATGTCTTAATGCTGCCGTCATCACTGACCTCAACAACAGTTATCCGTTGAAAAGTGTGAATTCCCGTTGGTGATCAAACTGGGATCAATAATTGATAATTTTTAAATTAAATTTGAAACAATCTGATGAAAGTGGAATGGGGATCCTGTATCAGGCCCAGGGAGAGGGGGTTATACATGATGCTAGTCCCCAGGGCCTGTGCTTTCAGAGGGTCCCAAACTCAGGCAGCACTGACCCTTTCTCCAGCTCCTGTCTCACACCTCAACCTGGAGCAAATAAGCAATATGCTGTCCAATCCAGGTCAGAATTCCAGCGCTCACATTCCCACTGTCCTGGACTGATAGCTTTGCTTGTTAAAGGTTACATATTTTCCATCCTTTATTTCTTACTCACTCCTGGGACATACGTGTCACTGGCAGAGACATCAGTTATTTCTCATCCCTAGTTGCCTTTAAGAAGGTGGTAGTGAGTAGCATTATTGACCTCCTGCAGTCCATATGCTGTTCATAGACTCACAATGCCCTTACGGAAGGAGTTCCAGGATTTTGACCCAGTGACACTGAAGGAATGGCATTAAGGTTTCAAGACAGGATGGTACGTGGCTTGGAGGCGAACTTGCAAGTGCTGGTGGTGGTCCCATGTATGCGTTCCCCTTGTCTTACTAGATGGTAGAGGTCAGGGAATTAGAAATTGATGCCTCAGGATATTTGGTGAATTTTTGCAGTGCATCTTATTGATATTGCAAACTGCTATTACTGAGCTTCAGTGGTGGATGGGGTGCATACTTATACATGTGATGCCAATCCAGTGGGCTGTTTTGTCCCTGATGGTGTCAATTTTCTAGAATATTGTTGGAGCTCCATTATCCAAGAAAATGGAGAGTATTCCAACACACTGCTGACTTGTGCCTTGTAAATGTTGGACAGGCTTTGTGAAGTCAGGATGTGAGTTACTTTCTGCAGTATTCCTATTCTGCAGTTGTCCTTGTTGCCATGCATTCATGTAGTGAGTCCAGTTGGGTTTCTGGTCAATGGTAAACCCCCAGAATGTTGATTCTGTGAGACTGAGTGATGGCAATGCCATTGAATGTTAAGGGGCAGTGGTTAAATTGTGTCTTACTAAAGGTGGACATTGCCTGGCCTTGCCAAGGTGTTTTACTAAACCTTTATAAAACAGTTCAATCCCATTGTGACTTGGGTTTTTAATTTTGGGTTTGCAAAGAATGTGAGGGAGTGGGGAAAAGCTTCTGGTGAGATGGTGGTTGAGAAATGATCTTGGAAATAAAAGGACCACGGCTCTGATTTATCTTCTAATGATGGACCCAAATGTCTGTGCCAGGGGTTAGCTTAGGTTTTATGTTAGCGAGTTTTGAGAAAATTTGTAGCTCAGGTTGAGGTTCTGGATGTAGGTTTGCTCACTGAGCTGGTAGGTTCATTTCCAGACATTTCATCACCCTACTAGGTAACATCTTCAGTGACCCTCAGGTGAAGCACTGCTCATAATTCCTGCTTTCTATTTATATGTTTGGGTTTCTTTGGGTTGGTGATGTCATTTCCTATGGTGAGGTCACTTTCTGTTCTTTTTTTCAGGGGTTGGCAGATTACGTCTATCTCAATGTGTTAGTTGATCGAATTCCAGTTGGAATGCCATGCCTCTCGGAATTCTTGTGCATGTCTTTGTTTAGCTTGTTCTAGAATTGATGTATTGTCCCAGTCGAAGTGATGTCCTTCCTTATCCGTATGTAAGGATAGTAGTGAGAGAGGGTCATGTTGTTTTGTGGCTAGTTGATGTTCATGTACCCTGGTGGCTAGTTTTCTGCCTGTTTGTCCAATGTAGTGTTTGTTATAGTCCTTGCACAGTATTTTGTAAATGATATTAGTTTTGCTTGTTGTCTGTGTAGGGTATTCCAAGTTCATTAGCTGCTGTTTTACTGTGTTGGTGGGTTTGTGGGATACCATGATGCCAAGGGGTCTGAGTAGTCTGGCAGTCATTTCTGAGATGTCTTTGATGTAGGGGAGAGTGGCTAGGGTTTCTGGACGTGTTTTGTCTGCATGTTTGGGTTTGTTGCTGAGAAATCAGCGGACTGTGTTCATTGGTTCCCATTCTTTTTGAACACACGGTATAGGTGATTTTCCTCTGCTCTGTGTAGTTCTTCTGTGCGGCAGTTTGTGTTGGCTCGTAGAAATAATGTTCTGATGCAGCTTCGTTTGTGGGTGTTGGGTTGATTACTTCTGTAGTTCGATATTTGGTCCGTATGTGCAGTTATCCTGCACACGCTGGTTTGAAGTTTCCCATTGGCTGCTCGCTCCACTGGGACATCTCGGAATGGCAGTTTGTTGTTGTTTTCCACCTCTGTAGTGAATTCTACGCCAGTAAGGGGATTGATGGTCTTGAAGGTTTCCTCTAATTTGTTTTGTTTAGTGATGACAAAGGTGCCATCCATGTAGCGGACCCAAAGTTTGGGTTGGATGGTTGGCAGAGCAGAAGAAAATCACCTATACCATCTAATCAAAAAGAATGGGTACCCAATGAACACAGTCCACCGAATTCTCAGCAACAAACCCAAACATGCAGACAAAACACGTCCAGAAACCCTAGCCACTCTCCCCTACATCAAAGACATCTCAGAACTGACTGCCAGACTACTCAGACCCCTTGGCATCATGGTATCCCACAAACCCACCAACACACTAAAACAGCAGATAATGAACATGAAAGACCCTATACAGACAAAAAATAAAACTAATGTCATTTACAAAATACCGTGCAAGGACTATAACAACCACTACATTGGACAAACAGGCAGAAAACTAACCACCAGGATACATGAACATCAACTAGCCACAAAACACCATGACCCTCTCTCACTACTATCCTGACATACAGATAAGGAAGGACACCACTTTGACCGGGAACACACATCCATCCTAGGACAAACCAAACAAAGACACACATGAGAATTCCTAGAAACATGGTATTCCAACAGGAACTCTATGAACAAGCACACTGAGTTAGACCCCATCTACCACCCCCTGAAAAGAAGAACAGAAGTGACCTCACCATAGGAAATGATATCACCAACCCAAAAAAACCCAAACATATAAATAGAAAGCAGGAATTATGAGCAGTACTTCGCCTGAGGCCCACTGAAGATGTTACCTAGGAGAGTGATGAAATGTCTGGAAATGAACCTACCAGCTCAGTGAGCAAACCTACATCTAGGTTTCGTGTCCCAGAAAACAAAAGGGAGCAAATTACATGGACTTTCTATAACTCTGATCTTACCTGATGTGTGGTTTATCCGCTTCATTACTGCATTCAAAGTTTTATTTGCCATGTTTGTATGCATTACCACTACATCTGAGATATAATCCCAGAATTGTGCATCAAAGGAGTCAGCCATGAACTGCTGCCTGGGGAAACATCGATGGATTTTACTATCAAGATAACTTATTGCGTCTCCATTGACCGTTGCCAAGCTCATAACCTCAGGAAAATCGTTAATTCCCGATACAATTGTGTAAATTCCAGTGTGTACATTAGGGGCTGTAAAGCAAACAATGAACGGAACAATTTATGAACTACAACTGCAAGTATCATATTAATGTACCTGGAGTCAATTGACCCTAATTACCTCAACCTCAGGAATATCACTTACACAAGAGAGTAACACTTAAAGTGATTTTCAGGGAATGTTGCAAAGACACAATTAAAAGGACAGGTCAATAAACATTTACACACACTATCACAAATTAAAGTCAGCCCCATCCACATAGTAACAATCTCCAATAATCCCACCTCTTTATCACTCTGATAGAATCTTGTCTGATATTTTAAACAGAATCAGATTCAATTGGCCCACAATTGGTGGGTGCAAACACTCAGAATGGGGAGTAAACACAGAATTAGAGTCACTTAGACACTCAATGGAATCAGTGTGGACACACTCCAGGGATTGAAATCTTAAACAGAAAATCACCAACCTGCAAGAGTAACCTGAGACACATACAAGGCATGTATTTAAGATAAAGGGCAAAAGGGGATGTGAGGAAAATGTGGTAGGGTGGTGCGAATCTAAACTCACTGCCTGAAAGACTGGCCAAGGCGGAAACTTTCATAACATTTGGAGGAATTTGTTTAGATGTACACTTGTGATTTCAAGGCTACAGGCCAAGTGTTGGAAAGTAGGGTTAGAATAGTTAGGTAGTTGTTTTGAACTGGCACAGATGCAATGGATTCAATGGTCTTTTTGCATGCTGTAGATCTCTATGACACTGACAATGATGATGGGGAAAGTGGCTGTCTCTCTCTCTGTCTCTCTTTCTCTCTCACACACACACTCTGTCAAACAGGGGGATGGACAATCCAGAACAGGACCACCAGTGTCCACTGAGCTTATTAGCCGCCTTGACCTTATGTATGCTTCCCTTTTCCTCTTGGCTAGTTGTACGATTTTAAATTCATGGATATTGGCACCAGCACTGGGGAAGAAGGGAGCTGTTCTAATGGGATAAGCTCAAACTGAGTCGTGCTGGGACCAGAATCCTGGTAAATTGCACAACTAGGCCTGTAAATAGGACTTTAAACTAGTGGGGGAGGGGTTTCTGGGTTGTGTTGCATATAAAACTATGGAAAAAGTTAAAGGTGAGGAGGGCTCAGGCAAAGTTATAAAGTCTCCAGAACAAGTGATAGGACAGAGTATGGAGAGGGTCAGGAATCGAACTTCAAGCCCAGCAGATAAGGGGGTAACAATGAAAATGGGGGCAAGACAATACAGGACTGACGGTGTTGGCCTTACATGCTTGCAATGTATAAAACAAGGTAAATTAGCTTGTACAGCAGCATGGAATTGGCAGCCACAATGTTGTGACGATCATAGAGACATGGCTGCAAGGGGTCCAGGGCTGGCAGCTAAATATCCAAACACACGTGTCTTATTGAAAGGACAGGCAGATGGGCAAAGGAGGTGGGGTTGCCTTGTTAGTAGGAAATGAAATCGGTAGCAAAAAGTGAAAAACAATCAGAAAGTGTAGAATCTGTGTGGACAAAGTTGAAGAGCCACAAAGGGAAAAGACCCTGATGGGAATTCTGTCCAGGCATCCTCACAGTAGTCAGGGTCTGGGGCAGAAATAAATCAAGAGATAGAGAAGGTATGTAAAGAAAGGCACTATTATAAAATTCATGGGGAATTCAATATGCAGATGAATTGGGAAAATCAGGGTTGAATATGATAGAATTCACTCTATTCACTCTGCAGTTTTTGAGGGAGAAGCTTGAATCAGACGTAATGGTTTTACAATTGTATCAAGGCAACTTCAAAGACATGAGGAAGGAGCAGGCTGCAGCTCACTGGAAAGGGAGCCTAGCAGAATAAAATGATGGAGCAGCAATGGGAGGCGTTTCTGGTGGTAATTTGGGAGGCACAGCAGAAATTCAACCCAAGAGACAAGAAACACACTAAGAGGAGGAGAAGGCAACTATGGATGACGCCAGAAGTCAGGGACAGCATAAAAGCCAAAGAAAAATCATAAATATGGTGAAGGTAGGTGGAAACTGGGAAGCCTTTAAAAACCAACAGAAGACAACTAAAACGGAATCAGTGGTGAAGATGAAATAAGATGGGCTGTGTAGTAAGAGAAAAGAGAATTTTTAGGTATATAAAAGATAAGAGAGTGGGAAGAGTGGACATTGGACTACTGGAAATAGAGACTGGAGAAGTAGGAATGAGGAACAAAGAAATGGTGGATTGAATAAATAGATCCTTGGTATGTGTCTTCACTGTGGAAAAGACAAGAAGCATACTAGAACTTTGAGATTCGGGGGCAGAACTGAGCGTTGTGGTCATCACACAGGACAAGATGTTGGGGAAGCTGAAGGATACAAAGGAGAATAGGCTACATCCCAGAATTCTGAAGAAGACAGCTGAGGAGATTGGAGAGAGGCATTAGTGGTCAGCTTTCAGGAATCACTGGGGTCAAGGATGGACCCAGGGGACTGGAAAATGGCTGATGTAACCTCCCTGTTTAAGAAGGGAGGGAGGCAGAATATGGAAATTGTAGGCCAGTTGTCTTGCCCTTGGTTGTTCATAAGACATTAGGGTCCATTATTAAGGATGAGATTGTGGAGTACTTGGAAGTGCAGAGTGAAATAGGAGAGAGACAGCCCAGCTTGGTCAAGGGGAAGTCATGCCTGACAAATCTGTCAGAAATCTTTGAGGAAGTAATTAAAATAACTCCATGAAGACTTGCTGAATTGCTGAGCTCAGGGTCCAAGTAGCTGAGAACACTGTCTCCTTGAGGGGGATGAATATAATTCAGGAAATTTAAAATGTCAGAATTAAAGGAGGGCAGAAATCTCAGAAGGCTGGAGGGCTGGAGGTGATTACACAGATTGGGAGAAGCAAGTTCACAAAGCAGATTCAAACCTTGGCTGAGAAAGTGTAAAAATGGCTTTGCGGGCCAGGAATGTCAGTAAGTCAATGAACAGAGAATGGTTGAGCAAGAGTTGGTGGAGTAGATCAAATACAAATGCGGCGTGAGTTTCATGGTGTGAGTCATGTAGAGAGCCCAGTGTGGGCTTTAATGGAGCGAGTCATGTACAGAGAGCCCAGTGTGGGGGTTAATGGGATGGGTCATGTACAGGGAACCCAGTGTGGGGGTTAATGGGGTGGGTCATGTACAGAGAGCCCAGTGTGGGGGTTAATGGGATGGGTCATGTACAGAGAGCCCAGTGTGGGGGTTAATGGGATGGGTCATGTACAGAGAGCCCAGTGTGGGGGTTAATGGGGTGGTCATGTACAGAGAGCCCAGTGTGGGGGTTAATGGGGTGGGTCATGTACAGTGAGCCCAGTGTGGGGGTTAATGGGGTGGGTCATGTACAGAGAGCCCAGTGTGGGGGTTAATGGGATGGGTCATGTACAGAGAGCCCAGTGTGGGGGTTAATGGGGTGGGTCATGTACAGAGAGCCCAGTGTGGGGGTTAATGGGATGGGTCATGTACAGGGAGCCCAGTGTGGGGGTTAATGGGGTGGGTCATGTACAGAGAGTCCAGAATGGGGGGGTTAATGGGGTGGGTCATGTACAGTGAGCCCAGTGTGGGGGGGTTAATGGGATGAGTCATGTACAGTGAGCCCAGTATGGGGGAGTTAGTGGGATGGGTCATGTACAGAGAGCCCAGTGTGGGGGTTAATGGGATGGGTCATGTACAGAGGGCCCAGTATGGGGGGGTTAATGGGGTGGGTCATGTACAGGGAGCCCAGTGTGGGGGTTAATGGGATGGGTCATGTACAGAGGGCCCAGTATGGTGGGGTTAATGGGGTGGGTCATGTACAGGGAGCCCAGTGTGGGGGTTAATGGGATGGGTCATGTACAGAGGGCCCAGTATGGGGGGGTTAATGGGGTGGGTCATGTACAGTGAGCCCAGTGTGGGGGGGTTAATGGGATGAGTCATGTACAGTGAGCCCAGTGTGGGGGAGTTAGTGGGATGGGTCATGTGCAGAGGGCCCAGTGTGGGGGTGTTAATGGGATGGGTCATGTGCAGAGGGCCCAGTATGGGGGTGTTAATGGGATGGGTCATGTACAGTGAGCCCAGTGTGGGGGGGTTAATGGGATGGGTCATGTACAGTAAGCCCAGTGTGGGGGAGTTAATGGGATGAGTCATGTACAGGAAGCCCAGTATGGGGGAGTTAGTGGGATGGGTCATGTACAGAGGGCCCAGTGTGGGGCTTAATGGAGTGAGAGCTGAGTTAATTCAGGTATCCTCATCCCACCAAAAACAGTTATGTCAGAACATAACACTTCATATTCTACATTGTCCTCCTGAGAACGGACTCCCTTCACTCTCCTCCTGTGAGAGTGATGCTTCCCCTTCCCTCCTTCCCCTCACTCTCCTGTTCAGGTGACTTCCTTACTTCATTCATCTCTTGTTACTGTGATCCATCTTTCCTCAACCTCCACTATTGTCTGTACTTCTCGTCTCCTTGTTTAAAGAAGGGTGTTAATTAATTGAAGGCAATTCAGAGGACCTTTGCTGGATTAAATGTGCAAGGTGTCTTTTGAGGAAAGATTGGACAGACTGGGCTTGTTTCTACTGGAATTTATAAGAGTGAGGGCTGGTTTAATTGAAGTGTGTAATATCCTGAATGGTCTTGACAAAATGCAAAGATGTTTTCTCCCTGGTCTGAAACTAGGGAGCATTGATGTTGTTAAAGTGGAACAGTAGCTCAGTGGTTAGGCTGCCTCACAGTGCCTGGCACTCTGTGTGGAGTTTGCACATTTTCCCTGTGTTTGTGTGGGTTTTTCTCACAGGGCTCTGTTTTCCTCCCACAGCCCAAAGATGTGCAGGTTAGGTAGCTAGGCCTCGCTAAATCACCCATAGTGTGTAGGCGAGGTGGATTAGACAGGGGAAATACAGGATGCGTTGGGTCAGGGTGGAACACTCTTTAGAGGATGGATGTAGACTTGATGGGCTGAGTGGCCTGCTTCCATACTACAGGGATTGTATTTGGGGTCACTGTTTTAGGACAGAGTTGTGCAACTTTTGCATTCTCAACCTCACACTGCACTGAACAAGAGGAGATTGAATTCTTTTAAGACAAATATATGTAGATCCTTGCAGGGAATCAAAAGGTTATCAAGAATAAATGGGAACACAGAATTCAGAACACCTAAAAACCTGCAATAGAGTTAACAAATGGTGAAGTTGGTTTGAGTCAGACAGCACAGAAACAGACCGTTTGGTCCAAGTTTCCCAAACTAAACTAGTCCCACTTACCTGCAGTGCTCTAATTCTGCTCCGATATTGTGTGTTCATCCATTGTTTGCCAGCTCACTTAACCTGTCTTGATGGTTTTGTAACCTCTCCATCTCCACTCCACAACTGTTTGACATGAGTAACCAGTTCGATTGAGAACCACCAAACTGTTACCTGGAGGAGGAACGTCTCATAATCCGCCTTGGGACCCAACAACCATGTGGGATCAATGTGGATTTCAACAGCTTTCTCATCTCCAGAGATGTTTAGAATTGTGCAAGCTTTGTCAAGATTTAAAGAGAAGGATATGGAAGTATTTGCCATATCATTTGAGAAGACAGCAACACAAATGTAATAAAAATTAACAGGTATAGCACAGGAGATATATACGTCCTCAATGGGGCAATACGATGAGATAAAAAGACCTACTCTGAGCTAATATGAGTTGGACCTGGACTAGAGAGTTAGTTAATTAATTAATATATAATTATACACATTATTTATTTATTTTATAATGTATAATAATAAATTAATTAATTAATAAAACAGTTAACAGAGAATAAGAGAGAGCTCAGAAGACCAAGGAGGGGACATGAGCAGTCTTTAGCAGGCAGAATAAAAGCGAACCGTAGAGATTTCTATCGATGTGTGAGGAATAAAAGGATGACTAGTGTTGGAATTAGCCCTGTCATAGACTGAAGTGGGAAGTTGTATGTGGATCTGTGGAGATCGGAGAGGTGCTGAATGCATATTTCTCATCTGTTTTCACTCAGGAAAAAGAGAATATTGTAGAGGAGAAGACTGAGATAATGGCTACTAGAGTTGAATAGATTGAGGTTAATAAGGAGGAAATGTTATCAATTCTGAAAGGTGTGAAAGTAGATAAGTTCCCTGGGCTGGATGGGATTTTTCTGAGAATTCTCTGGGACGCTATGGAGGAGAAGGCTGAGTTTTCAGCCTTGATCTTTGAGTCATTATTGTCTCCAGGTTTAGTACCAGAGGACTGGACGATTGCAAATGTTGTGCCTTTGTTCAAGAGGGCAGTAGAGATAACCCAGGTAATTAAAGACCAGTGAGCCTCAGGTCTGTTGTAGGAAAATGTTCAGAAATAATTTTTAGAGTTAGGATTTATAATCATCTAACAAGTAACAATTTGATTGGAAATAGTCAACATAGATTCGTCAAGGGCAGGTCGTGTCTCAGAAATCTCATTGAGTTTTTTTCGAAGGTAAGCAAGCATGTAGATGAGGGTAAGGCAGTTGACGTGGTGTACATGGACTTCAGTAAAGTCTTTTATAAGGTTCCACACTGTAGGCGATTGGAGAAAATGCAGAGGCTTGGGATTGAAGGTAGTTTAGCAATTTGGATTAGAAACTGGCTTTCTGTAAGAAGACAAGGAGTGATGGTTGATGGAAAATGTTCAGCCTGGAGTCCAGTTATTAGTGGTGTGACATAAGGATCTGTATTGGGACGATTGCTGCTTGTCATTTTTATTAAAGGCTTGGACACAGCCATAGGTGGATGGGTTAGTAAGTTTGCAGATGACACTAAAGTGGGTGAGTAGTGGACAGTGTGGAAGAATGTTGCAGGGAGTCTTGGATAAACTGCAGAATTGGGTTGAAAGGTGGTAAATGGAGTACAATGCAGATAAATGTGAGATGATTCACTTTGGGAAGAATAACAGGAAGGCAGAGTACTGAGTCAATGGAAAGATTCTTGGTAGTGTTGATGTGCAGAAGGGCCTTGGTGCCTATGTACATAGATCACCTGAAAGTTGCCACCCAGGTTGATCATGCTGTTAATAAGGTATACGGTATGTTAGGTTTTATTGGCAGAGGGATTGAGCTCTGGAGCCATAATGTCATGCTGCAACAATACAAAATGCTAGTGTGGCCACCCTTGGTATATTGTCTACAGTTCTGGTCACCCCTTTAGAGGAAGTAGAGGAATTGGAAAAGATGCAGAGGAGATTTACCAGGATGTTGCCTGGTCTGGTGCAAAAGTCTTATGAGGAAAGGCTGAGGGACTTAGGTCTGTCCTCAATGGAGAGAAGAAGGCTAAAAAAAAATTAATAGAGACAAACAAGGTGATCAGAGGATTAGATCGGCTGGACAGTGATAGTCTTTTTCCGAGAATGATGATGTCAGCTTGTTCGAAGGGACATAGCTGCAAACTGAGGGGTGATAGATTTAAGAAAATGTCAGAGGTAGGTTCTTTACTCAGAGAGTGAGAATGCCCTGCCTACCAATGTCGTTAACTCAGCCACATTAGGGGCATTTAAACAGTCCTTGGACAAGCATACAGATGATGATGGGATAGTGTAGGGGAATGGGCTTAGATTAGTTCATAGGTCGGCACAACATTGAGGGCCAAAGGGCTTGTTCTGTACTGTGTTATTCTATGCTCTATGCTCTATGTTCTATGTTCTATTACCAAGCAGATGAAAGATATTGAGGAATGTAGCGTTGAGGCAAAGATCTGATCAGTCATGATTCTGTGGAATATAGATTAGATTGGAAGGGCCAAGTGGCCATCTCTTGTTCCTTGTTTATGTGTTCATATGTTCCAATGAAAGCACAAATATAAATCAATACATATAATCTGATAGGCATCTTAGAAACACGGCTGAACATTGACATAAATTGGGATGTGAAAATGAAGTGTACATGATATTTGAGGAAAGATGGATGAAAATGATAGCATTACCACAACAAAGAGCAATGACCAAAGCTCATGAATCCAGTGCGTAGAAGTGATTTGTGTCATGATGTGTGTGATAAAGGAAAGAAGCCCCTTATGGGAGTGATGTCCAGGCCCCGTAATGGTGAGTAAAGGAAGAAATAATGAGAACTTGTTAAAAAGGGTGTGGCAATGTAGCAAGGCATCACTGAAAAAAATCCAATAGATTGCAGATCAGTCATTGGGTTTATCAGCCATCCCAGAACTGACTGTAGCAGAAGGTGAAGTGAGTTATCCTCACTTACAGGATGGCCTCCAAAACACAAGATCTTCTACTGGCATTGCGGATCTTTGACACATCATGAAGTTTTCAAAGTTATAACGTGTATATACTGTCAGAATGATCAGAATAGTACTAAGTTGTGCAATCAAGTAAATAAATAATGACTGATCCAACAGAATCTAGATGAGGAGCTTAAATAATATTTTGGGGTTAGTTTTCTTCGGCCGTCACATTCTGCAGCCTACCAGAGATTAGGCTGGATCTCTTAATCTGTGAAGGATTAATACATGGCCTTGGAGCGACCACAGCACTCCCTAGTAGTAGTGATCAGAATATAATCGAATTTGCAATCAGTGCTGTCAATTATATACAGGTGACAAAGTGCAAAATGTCATTTTACAGGAAAACAAAACTCGCATGAATTGCCAATGGAATCATCTCAATGTATCACATTGATAACACCTATGACCTGAAGCGTTAGGATGGTCACTTTGTATCTCTCATTGGTTTTCATTAATGGGGATGATTAACTTGAACAGTCTGCAGTCACCTTGGTGAGGCCGTAGACATTTGTAAGACTGAAAGCTGCAGAGAAGCTGTGAGTCTCAGAGCAGAGAGGCTAATCGGAAACACCAGTGTTTGTAATGTTTATACCATCTTGAAAGAAGATAATGAGGCCCCATGCTTGAAGCCAGGAGCCACAGTTTTGGGACCTGAAAGAAGCATTGGAGGCATACTTAGCAAAAAGCTAACGGTAGGATTTCCATGAATATCTTATACCATGGGAAATGCTGAAATGCTGAGGAAAATTAAAGTGAATTCCAGAGAATATTTGCTTTTAGTTTAGACTTCCAGCAGCCACAGTATTTTACAATATTTAAAATCAGTTTGTGATTCACCTACTTTGTTACGTGATGCAAAAATTCTTTACACTTTGTAATTCTTAAACTGAAAATGATCAACTGCAGCAAAGTAAACCTTTGTTTATGGAGTTACTGTAAACATTGGAGACACTGAACGACCACTCCTTGTTTTATTGATTATCCAACTCCCCATCTGCTGCCTACAACATGTGTGGAAGAGTCTGCAGATCAGTCATTGGGTTTATCAGCCATCCCAGAACCGACTGTAGCAGAAGGTGAAGTGAGTTATCCTCACTTACAGGATGGCCTCCAAAACACAAGATCTTCTACTGGCATTGCGGATCTTTGACACGTCATGAAGTTATCAAAGTTATAATGTGTATATCCTGTCAGAATGATCAGTTGATTGCTCAACTTAGTACTATTCTGATCATTCTGACTGTATATACACGTTATAACTTTGATAACTTCATGACGTGCCAAACATCCGCAATGCCAGTGGAAGATCTTGTGTTTTGGAGGCCATCCTGTAAGTGAGGATAACTCACTTCACCTTCTGCTACAGACGCTTCTTTCAGGCCCCAAAACTGTGGCTCCTGGCTTCAAGCATGGGGCCTCATTATATTCTTTCAAGATGGTATAAACATTACAAACACAGGTTTTTCCTAATAGCCTCTCTGCTCTGAGACTCACAGCTTCTCTGCAGCTTTCAGTCTTACAAATGTCTACGGCCTCACCAAGCTGACTGCAGACTGTTCAAGTTAATCATCCCCATTAATGAAAACCAATGAGAGATACAAAGTGACCATCCTAACGCTTCAGTTCATAGGTGTTATCAATGTGATACATTGAGATGATTCCATTGACAATTCATGCAAGTTTTGTTTTCCTGTAAAATGACATTTTGCACTTTGTCACCTGTATATAATTGACAGCACTGATTGCAAATTCGATTATATTCTGATCCCTACTAGTAGGGAGTGCTGTGGTCTCTACAAGGCCATGTATTAATCCTTCACAGATTAAGAGATCCAGCCTGATCTCTGGTAGGCTGCAGAATGTGACAGCCAAAAAATACTACCCCCAAAATATTTTTTAAGCTCCTCATCTAGATTCTGTTGGATCAGTCATTATTTATTTACTTGATTGCACAACTGATCATTCTGACAGGATATACACATTATAACTTTGATAACTTCATGACGTGTCAAAGATCCGCAATGCCAGTAGAAGATCTTGTGTTCTGGAGGCCATCCTGTAAGTGAGGATAACTCACTTCACCTTCTGCTACAGTCGGTTCTGGGATGGCTGATAAACCCAATGACTGATCTGCAGACTCTTCCACACATGTTGTAGGCAGCAGATGGGGAGTTGGATAATCAATAAAACAAGGAGTGGTCGTTCAGTGTCTCCAATGTTTACAGTAACTCCATAAACAAAGGTTTACTTTGCTGCAGTTGATCATTTTCAGTTTAAGAATTACAAAGTGTAAAGAATTTTTTGCATCACGTAATAAAGAAGGTGAATCACAAACTGATTTTAAAAATTGTAAAATACTGTAGCTGCTGGAAGTCTAAACTAAAAGTTAATGTTCTCTGGAATTCACTTTAATTTTCCTCATCATTTCAGCATTTCCCATGGTATAAGATATTCATGGAAATCCTACCGTTAGCTTTTTGCTAAGTATGCCTCCAATGCTTCTTTCAGGTCCCAAAACTGTGGCTCCTGGCTTCAAGCATGGGGCCTCATTATCTTCTTTCAAGATGGTATAAACATTACAAACACTGGTGTTTCCTATTAGCCTCTCTGCTCTGAGACTCACAGCTTCTCTGCAGCTTTCAGTCTTACAAATGACTACGGCCTCACCAAGCTGACTGCAGACTGTTCAAGTTAATCATCCCCATTAATGAAAACCAATGAGAGATACAAAGTGACCATCCTAACGCTTCAGTTCATAGGTGTTATCAATGTGATACATTGAGATGATTCCATTGGCAATTCATGCGAGTTTTGTTTTCCTGTAAAATGACATTTTGCACTTTGTCACCTGTATATAATTGACAGCACTGATTGCAAATTCGATTATATTCTGATCACTACTAAGAGGGAGTGCTGTGGTCTCTACAAGGCCATGTATTAATCCTTCAAAGATTAAGAGATCCAGCCTGATCTCTTGTAGGCTGCAGAATGTGACAGCCATAAAATACTACCCCCAAAATATTTTTTAAGCTCCTCATCTAGATTCTGTTGGATCAGTCATTATTTATTTACGTGACTGCACAACGTAGTACTATTCTGATCATTCTGACAGTATATACACGTTATAACTTTGATAACTTCATGATGTGTCAAAGATCCGCAATGCCAGTAGAAGATCTTGTGTTTTGGAGGCCATCCTGTAAGTGAGGATAACTCACTTCACCTTCTGCTACAGTCGGTTCTGGGATGGCTGATAAACCCAATGACTGATCTGCAATCTATTGGATTTTTTTCAGTGATGCCTTGCTCCATTGCCACACCCTTTTTAACAAGTTCTCATTATTTCTTCCTTTCCTGTCCATTACGGGGCCTGGACATCACTCCCATAAGGGGCTTCTTTCCTTTATCACACACATCATGACACAAATCACTTCTACGCACTGGATTCATGAGCTTTGGTCATTGCTCTTTGTTGTGATAATGCTATCATTTTCATCCATCTTTCCTCAAATATCATGTACACTTCATTTTCACATCCCAATTTATGTCAGTATTCAGCCGTGTTTCTAAGATGCCTATCAGATTATATGTATTGATTTATATTTGTGCTTTCATTGGAACATATGAATACATAAACAAGGAACAAGAGATGGCCACTTGACCCTTCCAATCTAATCTATATTCCACAGAATCATAATGGATCAGATCTTTGCCTCAACGCTACATTCCTCAATATCTTTCATCTGCTTGGTAATAGAACATAGAACATAGAACATAGAGCATAGAGCATAGAATAATACAGTACAGAACAAGCCCTTTGGCCCTCAATGTTGTGCCGACCTGTGAACTAATCTAAGCCCATCCCCCTACACTATCCCATCATCATCTGTATGCTTGTCCAAATACTGTTTAAATGCCCCTAATGTGGCTGAGTTAATGACATTGGTAGGCAGGTCATTCTCACTCTCTGAGTAAAGAACCTACCTCTGACATTTTCTTAAATCTATCACCCCTCAGTTTGCAGCTATGTCCCTTCGAACAAGCTGACATCATCATTCTCGGAAAAAGACTATCACTGTCCAGCCGATCTAATCCTCTGATCACCTTGTTTGTCTCTATTAATTTTTTTTTAGCCTTCTTCTCTCCAATGAGGACAGACCTAAGTCCCTCAGCCTTTCCTCATAAGACATTTGCACCAGACCAGGCAACATCCTGGTAAATCTCCTCTGCATCTTTTCCAATTCCTCTACTTCCTCTAAAGGGGCGACCAGAACTGTAGACAATATACCAAGGGTGGCCACACTAGCATTTTGTATTGTTGCAGCATGACATTATGGCTCCAGAGCTCAATCCCTCTGCCAATAAAACCTAACATACCGTATACCTTATTAACAGCACGATCAACCTGGGTGGCAACTTTCAGGTGATCTATGTACATAGGCACCAAGGCCCTTCTGCACATCAACACTACCAAGAATCTTTCCATTGACCCAGTACTCTGCCTTCCTGTTATTCTTCCCAAAGTGAATCATCTCACATTTATCTGCATTGTACTCCATTTACCACCTTTCAACCCAATTCTGCAGTTTATCCAAGACTCCCTGCAACATTCTTCCACACTGTCCACTACTCACCCACTTTAGTGTCATCTGCAAACTTACTAACCCATCCACCTATGGCTGTGTCCAAGCCTTTAATAAAAATGACAAGCAGCAATAGTCCCAAAACAGATCCTAATGTCACACCACTAATAACTGGACTCCAGGCTGAACATTTTCCATCAACCATCACTCCTTGTCTTCTTACAGAAAGCCAGTTTCTAATCCAAATTGCTAAACTACCTTCAATCCCAAGCCTCTGCATTTTCTCCAATCGCCTACAGTGTGGAACCTTATAAAAGACTTTACTGAAGTCCATGTACACCACGTCAACTGCCTTACCCTCATCTACATGCTTGCTCACCTTCGAAAAAAACTCAATGAGATTTCTGAGACACGACCTGCCCTTGACAAATCTATGTTTACTATTTCCAATCAAATTGTTACTTGTTAGATGATTATAAATCCTAACTCTAAAAATCATTTCCAAACATTTTCCTACAACAGACGTGAGGCTCACTGGTCTTTAATTACCTGGGTTATCTCTACTGCCCTCTTGAACAAAGGCACAACATTTGCAATCGTCCAGTCCTCTGGTACTAAACCTGGAGACAATAATGACTCAAAGATCAAGGCTGAAAACTCAGCCTTCTCCTCCATAGCGTCCCAGAGAATTCTCAGAAAAATCCCATCCAGCCCAGGGAACTTATCTACTTTCACACCTTTCAGAATTGATAACATTTCCTCCTTATTAACCTCAATCTATTCAACTCTAGTAGCCATTATCTCAGTCTTCTCCTCTACAATATTCTCTTTTTCCTGAGTGAAAACAGATGAGAAATATGCATTCAGCACCTCTCCGATCTCCACAGATCCACATACAACTTCCCACTTCAGTCTATGACAGGGCTAATTCCAACACTAGTCATCCTTTTATTCCTCACACATCGATAGAAATTTTTACGGTTCGCTTTTATTCGACCTGCTAAAGACTGCTCATGTCCCCTCCTTGGTCTTCTGAGCTCTCTCTTATTCTCTGTTAACTGTTTTATTTATTAATTTATTTATTATTATACATTATAAAATAAATAAATAATATGTATAATTATATATTAATTAATTAACTAACTCTCTAGTCCAGCTCAGAGTAGGTCTTTTTATCTCATCGTCTTGCCCCATTGGGGACATATATATCTCCTGTGCTATACCTGTTTTTTTTAATTACATTTGTGTTGCTCCCTTCTCAAATGATATGGCAAATACTTCCATATCCTTCTCTTCAAATTTTGACAAAGCTTGCACAATTCTAAACATCTCCTGACTGAACCATAAGTTATGATGATAAATCTCCTCTTCCATGTTTTCCCAAAATTTTGATTTAACTTGCACAAGCCGCACAATTTTTAATTTAAATCCCATTCTCGCTCTTTTGTTTTCTCCCTTCTTTCACTTTTCACTCCCTTTCTTTCTTTTCTTCTGCCCTTTGGAATTTTACTTTCTGAAGTTCAATGTAGAATTCCATGTCGAAGTTTCTCATTTCTGGTTACCTGAACTGCAACTCAAGATTCACTCCTGCATCCTGTATACCACCTGTAACTTTGGCTCTGCTATTGTCATTAGCCCAATCAGTTTTGTTATTAAATCTATAATGTCCACTTTCTTAACTTACTCTGGCAACTGTATATATAGTCTGCTGGCCAGGTCTGCTTGTTTAGCTTGCGTTGTACCCTACACCTATACCAGAGAAATTGTGACACTTTCAAAACCTCTTCAACAATTTCCAGTGCCTTCTTACATAAGTAGAAACCGGATTTTTGATTACCACCCTAAAAGCAAAGTTCACTTTCAGACCTTCATTGCCTGCATTTCAAGAACCTAGCCTCAAGTCCCAAATTCGGTTCCAGCACAGAGACAGACAGCTGACCTAAATTAGCCTTTCTACCACTTTATTTGCAACACTGTAAAGTGAAGATATCAAAGACCCTCAAAATTCACGCAAAAGACAGATAGACAAACAAAAAGATAAAGGCTAAACAAAAGAAATAACAAACCTGGCCAGGTTCCTCGAATGGTTTCCACAATACTTTGCTCCACAAGCATAGGTGATGGTTTCTTGGTTGATTTTTCTGAAGATTTTGTTCAGGGTCACTTTTACAGTTCCTTCAGATAAAGGCAGCAATCCTTAGAATGGCCATAATATGACAGAAATTACTCTGCAGTTTGAGAGAGAAAAGGTGGAATCAGATGTAACAGTATTACAGTTGAATAAAGACAACTACAGAGGCATGAGGGAGAAACATCTGAAAGTGGATAAATCACCTGGATCCGTTGAGCTCCACCCAAGAGTTATATCGTCATAGAGTCATAGAGATGTACCGCATGTCCAACTTGGTAAAAACAATGGCTGCAGATGCTGGAAACCAGATTCTGGATTAGTGGTGCTGGAAGAGCACAGCAGTTCAGGCAACATCCGAGAAGCTGTGCTCTTCCAGCACCACTAATCCAGCATGCCCAATTTGTCCATGCTGACCAGATATCCTAACTTAATCCATTCCCATTTGGCCCACATCCCTTTAAACCCTTCCTATTCATATACCCATCCAGATGCCTTTTAAATGTTGTAACTGTACCAGCCTCCACCACTTCCTCTGGCCTCTCATTCCACACACACACACCACCCTTTGCATGAAAAAGATTTCACTTGGGTCCCTTTTATATCTTTCCCCTCTCACCCTAAACTTATGCCTTCTCATTAAGGACTCCCCCACCCCAGGGAAAAGACTTTGTCTATTTACCCTACCCATGCCCGTCATGATTTTTCGAACCTCTGTAAGGTCACCCCTCACTCTCCAACCCAAAGGAAAACAGCCCCAGCCTTTTCAGTTCTGATGAAAATAGCTGTAGAGATACTTTACTCATGATCTTTCGGGCATCACTGGAGTCAGGGAGACTCCCAGAGGACTGGAAAATCATTAATGTAACCCCCCTGTTTAAGAAGGAAACAAGGCAAAAGATAGGAAATGATAGGCTAATTAACCTGACCTCAATGATTGGCAAGATTTTGGAGAAAATTGTGAAGGATGAGATTTCTGAATATTTGGAAGTGTGTGGTAAAATAGAGTATAGTCAGTACACTTTCAAAAAGAGGAGGTCATGCCTGACAAATGTGTTAGAAATCTGTGAGGAGGTGACAGGCAGGTTAGACCAAGGAGAGCAAATGGATGGTATCTATCTGGACTTCAAGCAGGCCTTTGACAAGGTGCCACACAGGAGGCTACTGAGTAAGATGAAGGACCATGGCAGTCCAGGCAAGATACTAGCATGGACAGAAGCGTGGCTGTCTGACAGAAGGCAAGAGTGGGGATGAAAGGTTCCTTCTCAGGATGGCAGCTGGTGACTAGTAGTGTTCCACAAGAGTCAGTGTTGGGACGACAACTTTTCACTTTATACATTAATGATCTGGATAAAGGAACTAAGGACATTCTGGCTAAGTTTGCAGACGATACAAAGATATGTTGAGGGACGGGTAACATTGAGGAGGCAGGAAGGCCGCAGAACAAGTTCGCAGAATGGGCAAAGAAGCAGCAGATAAAACACAACATGGGCAAGTGTGAGGACATGCACTCTGTTTGGAAAAATTCTTGAATTGGGGAGCAAGTTCAGAAATCTGGAGTGCAAAGGGAACTGTAATCTAGTCCAGAATTCTCTTAAGGTAAACTACAGTTTGAGAGGGTAGTTAGGAAGGAAAATACAATGTTGACCTTCAGTTCAAGAGCATAAGAAAAATAAGAATGTTCTTCTGAGGCTTTATCAGGCTCTGACCAGACCCACATTCCAAATATTGTGAGCAATTCTTGGCCCCATATCTCAGGAAGGATGTACTGGCCCTGGACCGGATCCAGAGGAGGCTCACAAAGTGATCCCAGAAATGAAAGGCTGAGCAAATGAGGAATGTTTGAGGACTCTGGGTGTATACTTGATGGAATTTAGAAGGATAAGGTAGGGATCTGATTGAAACTTGCAGAAGATTGAACGGGCTGGACAGGGTGGGCATTGGGATGACGTTTCCATTGGCAAGAGAGAGTAGGACCCAAGGCCACTGCCTGAGAGTAAAAGGAAGACCCTTTATAATGGAGATGAGGGGAAATGTCTTTAGACAGAGAATGATGAATCTATGGAATTCATTGCCATAGAAGGCCAGGTCAATAAGTATATGTAAAATAGAGATAGGTAGGTTCTCCATTGCCAAGGTGATTAAAGGTTACAGTGAGAAAGCAGGAAAATGGAGTTGAAAATCTAATAGCCGTGATTGAATGGTGGAACAGACTCCAAGGGCATGATGGTATAATTTCTGCTCCTCTGTCCTATTCTCTTAGAATGTAGGTTTATAATCTGTGAGCATCTAAGAGCTGCTAATGGGGGTTAGGTGGGGAGCTCTTCAAATTTTTATGTGGTGTTATCGACAGCCCAGATTCCTTCTCACAGAAAACACAGTCCAAAATTTAATTCAAACTCTGACCACTCCCTGCCAGACTGACCATCTCCTCCAAGAGATCCCAGTTATCTTTTATCATCAGTCAAGTGCCTGAGCATAATATTCTTCCAGACTTGCTGGAACCAATTCCCATGTACAGAACATGTTAATAGCCAACTTCTGATGTCTCTTTAAGCATCATATTAATCCAAAGTGTCTGCCAAAAGCTTTAGATCAAGACCAAACTGAATTAAATTCCAAGCCTTGCCTAATGAATAAAAAGAAGCTTGTTTGCTCTGTTTTCCCAAGTAATACAAAGTTTTTCCCACTGTAAGATAACAAGAAATACTAACAGTAATAGACTGTTTATCCCCCTGAATCTGCTCCACCATTCAATTGGATTATGCTTGATTTGACTTTCCTCACTTTCCTGCTCTTGTTCATAACCCTTGGCTCCCCGACTGATCAAATATTTCTCAAACTCAGCATTAAATATACACAAGAGCCTTGCTCCCACATCTTCCCATGGCAAAGAAGGTTCAAACACTCACAACCATCTGAGAAAAGAAATTCCTCCTCATCTCGGTTTTAAATTGCCAGCCCTATATGCTGAGACTATGCCCTCTGGTCCTGAATGGAAACATCCTCTCAGCATTTACTCTGTCAAGCCCCTTCAGAAGTCGATATCTTTCAATGAGATCACCTCCCATTTTTCCTAAGTCCAGTGAGTCGAGTATCAACCTGTTCAATCTTTGCTCAGAAGACAATCCCTCCAACACCAGCGATCATCACAGTCAACCTCCTCTGAACTGCCTCCAAAGAAATTATATCTTTCCTTAAATAAGGGTACCAAGACAGTTCACAGTGCGCCAGATGTGGTCTCACTAGTACATTGTTCAGATACAGTAACATTTTGCAACTCTTTTCCTTCAATCCCTTTGAAAAATGGACAGCTTTCCATTCACCTCACTGATAATCTGATTGTGTGCCAGCTTTCCATGTTTCATGTACAATATCACTCAGTGCTGCAGCTTTCTGTAGATTCTGTACATGTCAATAATACTGTACATTTGTTCTCCCTTCCAAAATGCACAACTTTGCTTCTTCCTACATTACAATTCATTTGCCAAAGTAGTAGCAGAACATTTGGGAAAAAAACATTGTCTAATCAAGCAGAATCAGCATGGCTTCATGAAATAGAGATCAAGTCTGACTAATGGATTGTTTTTCGAAGAAGTCTCCAGCAGAGTGGAAATCAGTGGTTGTGTTGCATTTGGAGAACTCAGCAAGGTACCTCATGAAAGGTTAAATCGTAAGATAAGACTCCAAAGTGTTGGAGGTCGTTTGCATTGTCAATGAATTGGGTCACAGGCAGGAAACAGCAAGTGAGAGTAAAAGGGTATTTTTTAGGTTGATGCAAAATACCTATTTAACTCTTCTGCCATTTCCTTATTCCCCAAAACTGTCACATTCAGTTCACATTGCTGCTAGTGAGCATCAGTGGTGGAGTGAGTGGATGCTTGTGAATGTGGTGCCAATCAAATGGACTGCTTTGTCCTGAACAGTCATAATGTGTGGCACTGGAAAAGCACAGCAGGTCAGGCAGCATCCGAGCAGCAGGACATTCGACAATTCGGGCATCAGCCTTTCATCAGACATTCCTGCAGGACGTCTGCCTGAAACATTGACTCTCCTGCTCCTTGGATGCTGCCTGACAGGCTGCGCTTTTCCAGCAATACACGTTTCGACTCTGATCTCCAGCATCTGCAGTTCTCACTTTCTCCGAGTTTCTGGTCAAGAGTAACAATCAAAGCTGCTGATTGTGGAAGATTCAGTGATGGTAGCACAACTGAAGATCAAAGGGCAGTGGTTAGATGGTCTCTGATTGGAAGTGGTCATTACCTGGTATTTGTGTGGCACCTAGGTTACTTGCCACTTGTCAGCCCAAGCCTGGATATTGTACAGATCTTGTTGCATTTGAGCATGGACTGCAATGTCAGGGAGTCGTGAATGGTGCTGAACATTGTGCAATCATTGACGAACATTCCCACTTTTGACCTAATGATAGAGGGAAGGTCAATGATGAAGTAGCTGAAGATGGTTGGGCATGGAACACTAGCCTGAGGAGCTTCTGCAGGGATGTCCTGGAGCTGTGATGACTGACCTCCGACAAGAACATCTTGCTATGTGCCAGCTATGTCTCCAAACAGGGGAGAGTTTGCTCTGGATGCCCATTGATTGCAGTTTTGCTAGGGCTCCTTGATGCCACACTCGATCAAATGTGGCCTTGATGTGATGGTCTATCATTCCCACCTCCCCTCTGGAGTTCAGCTCTTTTGTCCTTGTTTGAACCAAGGCTGTAATGAGGTCAGGAGCTGAGTGGACCTGGTGCAACCCAAACTAGCTGATACAGAGCAGGGTATTGCTGAGCAGATGCTGCTGGACAGCATTGTTGACGACACATTCCATCACTTTATTGATGAACGAGAATGGACTAATGGGGTAGTAATTGGTTGGGTTGGATTTCTCCTGCTTTTCATGTACAAGACATACCTGGGCAACTTTTCACATAGTCGGGTAGAAATCAAAGCTGTAACTGTACTGGAAGAACTTGACTAAGGAAGCGGTAAGTACTTCAGGAACAAGTCGTCAGTACTGTTGCCGGAAAGTTGCCAGGGCCCATAGCCTTTGTTGTATACTCTGCCTTCAGCTGTTTCTTGATCTTATGTGGAGGAACTGAATTGGCTAAAGACCTGACGTTGGGGACCACCGGAGGAGATAGAGATAGATCATCCAAACTACACGTCTGGCTGAAGATTGTTGTGAATGTTTCAGTTTGATCTTTTGCACTGATGTGCTGAACTCTTTCATCATTGAAGATGGAGATATTTGAGGAACCTCCTCAAATGAGTTGTTTAATAGTCCACCAGCAGTGACAACTGAATGTGGCCGGACCACACAGCAGTTGGTTGTGAGATCGTTTAGCTCTCTCAATCACTTGTGCTTATATGATTTGGCATGGAAGTAGTCCTGTTTGGTAGCTTCACCAGGTTGACACCTCATCTTCAGGTCGGCCTACTGCTGCTCGTGGCATGCCCACCTGCACTGTCCATTGAACCCAGGTTAATCCCCTGGCTTGGTGGTAATGGTCCACAGGCAGGTTGGTAAGGATGGGGTCAAGTGTATTTTTCCCTCTTGTTGGTTCCCTCACCACCTGCTACAGACCCAGTCTAACAGCTATGTCCTTTACTAGGTAACCAGCTCAGTCTGAAGTGCTGCTGCTGAGCCACTCTTGGCTCATCAGCTGAGGGAGGATACTACATAGTAATCAGCAGGTGGTTTCCTTGTCTGTGTTTCAGGTGAAGCCATGAGGCTTCATGGGATCTGGAATCAATGTTAAGGATTCCAAAGGCAACTCCCTCTGGACTGTATTCCACGACCTCTGCTGGGTCAGTCCTGCCAGTGGGGCAGGACATGGTGATAGTGGTTTCTGGGACATTATCAGTTATGATTCCATGAGCCTGGCTGTTGCTTGACTAGTCTTGAGTGGCTTTAGTTCATTGTGACTGGTAAAACTCGGCCATTCCAGAGGGATGTTGAGAGTCAAATATATTGTTGGGAGTCACACGTTGGCCAGACTAGATGAGCAAGGCAGATTTCTTTCCCCGAAGGTTATGAGTGAGCCAGATGGGTTTTTCCAATGATCAACCATGCTTTTAACATCTTCAGTAGGTTCTTAATTCCAAATATTTTTATTGATTTCAAATTCCACCATCTGCAATGGTGGGATTCAAACCTGAGCCTCCAGAACATTGGCTCAGTTTCTGGATTAATGATGAAGTGATAATACCACTAGGTCATTCTCTCCATTCATGTTTAATCCACTTTTAATTCAAGAAAATCAGCTCGGTAAATAGAACGTTGGCCTTTATCTCAAGAGGGTTCCAAAAGAAAGGGGGGAAATTATGTTTCTGTTATTCAGAGCCTTGGGCAGATTGCATCAGCAACATTACATTTAGTCTGACACATCAGATCTCAGATCAAAGAGATTGGCCACCAAGGAGAGGGGAGCAGTGTAGATCCAGCAGAAATATCCCACAGATTCAAGGTTTGAATTATAAAGGCCTTCAGGATTTAATATCATGTACAACAATTTTAGGGTGCGAACACTTTCTCCCATTTCCTTCCTCCAGTCCCCATGCACCAGGCCTTGTCATCATCCAGGCTGCGAACATCATTGTCCAACCCATTGGCGCCAACAAACAGCCCCCTGTCAGCAGTTCTTTCTTTCTCCCCTGCTCATTATTTCCCATTCCTTATCGGCCCAACTGCTTTTCTCAGACTCAGGGTTTCATCTCCACCTATCGTTTACTCCTTTACCTCAGCTGCCCCCACCCACCTTCAGCCGAAATACTACGTTTTCCTCACTACACCCTGTTCTGAAGATGGGACCTGAAATGTTTGTTCTGCTTTCTCTTCACAAATGCTGCCAAACATACTGAGTTTCTTCAAAATGTTTCTGCTTCTGACTAGAATATTAGGACTGGCTACCTCACTTCCTTTTTCGTTTGCTCCTGGGATGTGGTTGTCATGGAGCTGTATGGCACAGAAAATAGTCCTTTGGTTCACTTTGACTGAAACAGACACAAATAACCAATGAGGTAAAAACAATGACTGCAGACGCTGGAAACCAGATTCTGGATGAGTGATGCTGGAAGAGCACAGCAGTTCAGGCAGCAACCGAGGAGCTTCGAAATCGACGTTTCGGGCAAAAACCCTTCATCAGGAATAAAGGCAGTGAGCCTGAAGCGTGGAGAGATAAGCTAGAGGAGGGTGGGGGTGGGGAGAGAGTAGCATAGAGTACAATGGGTGAGTGGGGGAGGGGATGAAGGTGATAGGTCAGGGAGGAGAGGGTGGAGTGGATAGGTGGAAAAGAAGATAGGCAGGTAGGACAAGTCCGGACAAGTCATGGGGACAGTTACTGAACTGGAAGTTTGGAACTAGGGTGAGGTGGGGGAAGGGGAAATGAGGAAACTGTTGAAGTCCACATTGATGTCCTGGGGTTGAAGTGTTCTGAGGCGGAAGATGAGGCGTTCTTCCTCCAGGCGTCTGGTGGTGAGGGAGCGGCGGTGAAGGAGGCCCAGGACCTCCATGTCCTCGGCAGAGTGGGAGGGGGAGTTGAAATGTTGGGCCACGGGGCGGTTTGGTTGATTGGTGCGGGTGTCTCGGAGATGTTCCCTAAAGCGCTTTGCTAGGAGGCGTCCAGTCTCCCCAATGTAGAGGAGCAACGGATACAACCAACTACCTATTCTAATACCATTACCAGCACTTGACCCCGAGCCTTGTCTGCCTTGACCCCGAGCCTTGTCTGCCTTGACCCCGAGCCTTGTCTGCCTTGACATCACAAATGCACGTCTATGTAGTAGTTCATTGTTATGAGTGTTTCTATCTGCCATTTCAGGCAGTGAGTTTCAGATTCCCCTCACCCTCTCAGTGAAAACATCTTTCTTCACATCTTTTCTAAACCTCCCACCCCATGCCTGGTTATTGATCCCGACAATGGGAAATGTTTCTGTCTGTCTACCCTATTGATGCCCCTCAAAATTTTATAGATCTCAATCATCTCCTGCTCATCCACTCCAAACTAAACAAATTCAATCTGTCCAATCTGTCTTCATAACTAAAACTCTCTCGACCCGATCCCATTCTGGTAAATCTCGCTTGCAGCCTCTGCAGGGTAATGTGGGTTCCAGTACTGCTGTGGTTGAACCTGTGATTCCCTGATGTCCTTTAGGGAGGGAAACTGCTATCCATACCTGGTCTGGCCTACATGTGACTCCTGACCCACAGCAATGTGGCTGACTCTAAATGACCACTGGACAATTACAAATGATCAATAAACGCTGGCCTAGTCAGCAATGTCGTCTTCCTGTGAATGATGATAAATAAACCTAATTTTTGAAATAGATCCAGTTTACTTTTCCAGTTCTTAAACTCTGTGCCTTGGCTAATAAAGTCTGGTATCCCATATGCCTTCTTAATCACTATCTATGCTGACACATTAAGGGACCAGTGTACCGGGACATTAGGCTCCCTCTGATCCTTGCTGTTTCCCGGGGTCCTACTGCTCATCACGTGTTCCCTTGTCTTGTTTATCCTTCCCAGGTACAACACATTCATCCGGATTGAATTCCACTTGCCACTGACCAGCCCATCTGTACCCTCCTGTAACCTAAAGCTATCCTCCTCACTGTTTACTACCCCACCAATCTTTGTATTGTCTGTGACCAAAGTGATCAACTGTTCTACATTCAAGTCTCAATCAATTATATAAACCACAAACTGCAAGTGTGATGGGTTGGCCTGGCATTGATCTGAATGCAAGGACTGATCCCATGCAAGGACTGCACAAAACACTACATCGGACAAACAGGAAGACAGCTAACAATCCGCATCCATGAATACTAACTAGCCACGAAAAGTCACGACCAGCTATCCTTAGAAGCCACACACACAGACGTCAAGCAACATGAATTCGTCTGGTACAACACTACTATTATAGGACAAGCCAAACAGAGAACAGCCAGGGAATTCCTAGAGGCATGGCACTCATCCACAGATTCAATCAATAAGCACATTGACCTGGACCCAATATACCGACCACTGCAGCGGACAGCTGGAACTGACAACCGGAAGCGGCGGATTCATTTCACTACAAATGACGGAGGAAAGATCACAGAAGCGCTTCACAGGAGGCTCCCAAGCACTGAGGATGTCACCTAGACAGGGGACGAAACGTCTGCAACACAAATTCCCAGCTCGGCGAACAGAACCACAACATTGATCTGAATTGCCTCGTGGGCAGTTGAAAGTCACCCACATTGTGAATGGAGTGTAAATGGAGTCACTTGGTGGCAGGAACAGCTCGTTTCCTTCTCTGAAGGGAATTAATCAATGAAATGGGTTTTTCTGACAATCGACAATGGTTTCAGAGTCATCATTATACACATAATGTCAAATTTTTTTATTGATTTCAACTTCTACCTTTGTCACAGTTGGATTCAAACTGAGGTCCCCAGAGCACTATATGGTCTCTGGTCTTATTACAGTCTGATGATAATCCCACAACATCTCCTCCAGTCGTCCTCAGCATTACAGATATCAATCTTCAGTCAATTCAATTCATTCCATGCAATGGCAAGGAACAGTTGGAAGCCCTGGATACTCCAAAGGCTCTCAGTCCTGACAACATTTTGCTAATTGTGCTGAAGACCTGTGTTTCAGAACTACTGGCATTTACCCCAAAACATGGAAAATTGCCGAGGTATCTCCTGTACAGAAAAGTGGGAGAAATCCAACCTGGCCGATTACGCCCTCTCCCCATCAGTCTACTCTCAATCACCAGTGAAGTAACAGAAGGTGTGAGAACAAGCAGCACCTGCTCAGCAATACCCAGTTTAGGTTCCACCAGGGCCACTCAGCTCCTGATCTTATACAGCCTTGGGACAAACTTGGACAAAAAAAGCTGAAATCCAAAAGGTGAGGTGAGGTGAGAGTGACCGTCCTTGAACATCGAGGCTGCATTCCAATGATTGATGCATCAGGGAGCCCTGGCAAAACTGGAATCAATGGGTACTGGGGAAAAATCTCCACTGACTAGAGTCCTACCTGGCTCAGAGGAAGATGGTTGGGGCTGTTCGAGGTCAGTCATCTCAGCTTCAGGTCATCTCTGCAGGAGTTCCTCGAGGGACTGTCCACGGCCCAGCCATCTCCAGCTGACCTTCTCTCCATCATATTAGAAATGTGATGGTCACTGATGATTACATAATGTTCATTACTGTTCGTCAGTCCTCAGATACTGAAACAGTCCACATTCAAATGGAACAAAGGGGTGGATGATATCCAGGCCTGGGCTGACAAGTGGTAACATGTGCACCCCACAAATGCCAGGCAATAGAGGACAATCTGATCACCCCCTCTCAAAATGTAATGGTGTTACCATCACTGAATCCCCCACTGTCAGCATCCTTGGGGTTACCATTGACCAGAAACTGAACTGGACTCACCACCTGCAGGTCAGAGGCCAGGAGTACTGAGGCGAGTAACTCATGTCCTAACATCCCAAAGCCTGTTCACTATCTACAAGGCACAAGTCAGGAGTGTGCTGGAATACTCCACTCTTGCCTGGATGGTGCAGCTCCAACAACACTCAAGGAGCTTGACACCATCCAGGAGGAAGCAGTGCATTCACTCCCTCCACCATCCCTTGCTAACTCGCAGCAGTTTGAACTATCGACATGATGCACTGCAGAAATTCACCAAACCTCCTTCAACAGTGCATTCCAAACCCACAGCCACTTCCACCGAGAAGGACAAGGGCAAGAGACACTTGAGAGCATCACCAGCTGCAAGTTCCCCTCCAAGCCACTCACTATCCTGACTTGGAAAGATATTGCCAATCCTTCACTGTGTCAAATCCTGGAACCACCTCCGGAATGGCATTGTGGGTAAATGAACAGCATGTGGACTACATCGGTTCAAGAAAGTAGCTCACCATCACCTGCTCAAAGGCAACCAGGGACAGGCAATAAATGTTGGCCAACCAACGATCGCTACATCCAGGGAATGAATTCAAACAAAAGGACCAGGTTAGTGATAGACCGAGTGTGTCCCAGGTTACTGACCCAGGTTAGTGATAGACTGGGTGTGTCCCAGGTTACTGACCCAGGTTAGTGATAGACCGAGTGTGTCCCAGGTTACTGACCCAGGTTAGCGATAGACCGGGTGTGTCCCAGGTTACTGACCCAGGTTAATGAAAGACCGTGTCTGTCCCAGGTTATTGACCCAGGTTAGTGATAGACCGGTGTGTCCCAGGTTACTGAACCGGGTTAGCGATAGACTGGGTGCGTCCCAGGTTACTGAACCAGGTTAGCGACAGACCAAGTGTGTCCCAGGTTACTGACCCGGGTTAGTGATAGACCAGGTGTGTTCCAGGTTACTGATCCAGGTTCGTATTAGACTGGGTGGGTCCTAGGTTACTGAACCAGGCTAGTGATAGACCGGAGAAAACGAGGACTGCTGATGCTGGAGACCAGAGTTAAAAAATGTGGTGCTTTCCCGAAGAAGGGCTTATGCCCAAAACGTCAATTCTGCTCCTCGGATGCTGCCTGAGCTGCTGTGTTTTTCCAGTACCACATTTTTCAACTAGTAATAGACTGGGTGTGTCCCTGGTTACTGACCCAGGTTAGTGATAGACTGGGTGTGTCCCAGGTTACTGACCCAGGTTAGTGATAGACTGGGTGTGTCCCAGGTTACTGTCAGAATTCAGATGACACCAGGTTAGAATCCAATTGGTTCATTCGGAATCACTGGTGTTTGGAGCATCACCCCTTTGTCAGGTGAAGTGAAGGGAAGCACAGGAAACAGAATTTATGGGCAGGGAGACCAAGGGCAGAGAGATCAAAACATCATCCAAATGGGGTGAGTGCCCTGAGGGTGAGAATTCCTGAATGTTCCCCCAGTGACAGTGGCGGAACAGTGATATATTTCCAAATCAAGATGGTGAATGGCTTGTATATGTATATACTGTATATCTGCTCCCCATCTCCTTCCTGATGGAAGTGGCCGTGGGTTTGGAAGGTGCTGTCTGAGGATCTTTGGGGAATTTCTGCAGAGTATCTTGTAGATGGTACACACGCTGCTCCTGAGCATTGGTGGTGGAGGGAGTGGATGTGGTGTCAGTTGTCCCACATGGTGTCAAGCTCCTTGAGTGTTGTTGGAGCTGCACCCATCCAGGTAAGAGGGGAATACTCCATCACACTCCTGGCTTGTTCCTTGTGGGGAATGGACAGGTTTTGGAGAGTCAGGAGGTGAATTACTCACTGCAGTATTCCGAGTCTCTGACCTGTTCTTGTAGCCACTGTTTTTATGAGCTGAGTGCAGTGGTGTTTCTGGGTAATGGTAACCCCAAGGATATCGGTCCTGGCGGATTCAGGGATGGTAACACCATTGAATTTTAAGGGAAGGTATTTCTAGACAACTTCCCCTCTCTGCCTTCTGTCACATTGAATGTATTTCAACAGTTTTGTCCCAGTCGGTGAATTATTGGTGCAATATTTCCACCTGCTGGTGGTGTGTGTAATGCAAGCAAACAATTATCCCGCAGCTGACGCTGATGGTACAGGTCTGCCACCTCCTGGCGACAAATGGAACTGCGGCATTCATTCAGTGTCGATCACGTCCAATGGATGGCACTGTCACAAAATCAAAACATTGTGCACGCTGGAAAACTGAAATAAACAAACAAACGCTGCAAATACTCAGCATCTGCGGAGAAAGAACTAAACTTAGTGTTTCAGTTCTGTGAACTTTGGCCAGAACTGGGAAAAGGCCAAAGATGTTGCAGATTCTATGTTTGTGGAGCCGCAGGGAAAAATGCGGTGGTGCGATAAGAATCAGGGGGCAATGCAGAAGGAAGACAGGGCAGAGGGCGGAAGGCGAAATGGCAAAGTGATGGTGAAAGCAAGCCAGAAGGAAATAGCAGTGGGACATGTAAAGGTGCATTTCAATGGCATGTTGATAGGAATCACAGAAACTTCGCTAAAACACATCGCCCAAAAACAATGGCGTCAGCAATTTGGCAGTAAAATTGTTGAATTTGATGTTGAGTCTGGAAGGTTGTAAATCGAAAGGTGGAGTGTTGCTGTCTCTCAAACTATTGTAAGTATTCATCGGAAAAGTGTAGAACAAAGAAGTCGAAGTGAGGTTGAGGCAATTAAAACCATGTGACTAGAAGTTCAGGGTTATGCCTGTAGATTAGGGAAGTTCCTTATTGGACAAATTGTACTTCGGGAGATAACTTCAAAATCAACGATGGCAATGCGATGGCTTGAAAGAAGTTCAGTCAATCCATGGTGTGGGTTTGGAAACTCACAATAGCACCACCAATTGCCCATAGCCGGTAATGCAGGAGAACAAGCCCGTGGAGCCCCGATGTAAGCCAGTAGGTGGTGGTGTTGCTCCATCAAGAATATGATGTGGCCCGAAAACTGCAACCCATTCTAAAAGATGAAAGACTTAACAGCAATCCAGATTTGTTCAACCTATCGTTTCAGTTGCATGACACAGATATTTTGCTATAATTTCTGTTTCTTATGATTCTGCTCCACAGCTACCTGATGAAGGAGGAGCACTCTGAAAGTCACTACTTCTAAATAAACCTGTCGGACTACAACCTGGTGTTGTGTGATTCTCAACTTTGTTCATCAAGAATAGTTTCTGTAAAGCCGAATAAACATGGAGTCTAGTAAACATGGTGAGGAAGAAGCTGCTTACAACTTGTTAGCTAAAGAATTCTAACATAAGATGTGACCAGCTAACTTTGTTGGAACTGATATTATAACAATTTGTAAAAAAGCAATATGCTTTTGTGTTTCATGTAACAAGGAATGTAAAATAGGTGACTATCCAATGAACTGTCATTTAACACTGTGCAGCTGGTAAATATCTGGGCAGGAATGTATTTGAATACAGTGGCCATTGGGGAAAACCCTACTAAGGGAGATGAGAGAGTTTGGTGCCTGCCCCTCTTCCGCGGTTACGTTAGAGCCCGGGTGTCCTTGGAGAAGGAGCACGCTGTGTCCACCGACACCCTGGAGTCGTTCAGGGAGGGGTGGGCGCCGCAGGGAGTGGAGTGTATTATTTCCCCATCCAACTCTATTTTGATTTAGTCCCTACCCTCCCCTTCACTGTTTTGCTCACACAGCATTGCCCTGTGGGCAGTGCTTGTCACTGGCCACTTGGGTGTTTTTCGTATCTTCCTGGTGGTGGAAATTGAATAAAGATTCGTGCACTTTGTGTCTTTTCACTGTGTCTCACACCTGCACACACACACCATAAAAAAAAAATGAGAGAGTTTGGGAAACATCATGAGACCTTGAAGGGCTGAAAGCTGACCACAAGCCTGTCCACCTCTCGCCATGCAGTCAGATCACTCGCTTCATTGGAAATGTACGCAATTAATTAAAATGTGATTAGTTTGTAAATGTTAAAGGCAATATGAAACAAAGGTATGAAAATATATGTTTCCTTTGTTTGGGGAAGTGCTCTCTGGATTTTCAGAGGGTTTCCTCCCCTTGGGGTAATTTCAATAAACTCTTTGTTGCTGGAAATGAACTCCTGGGTGTCGAGTGAATCATTTAGTCATTCCACCCCCACACAGAGGATTCAGGAAGCAAAGCTCATAGACTGAGAGTGTTGTACTGAATTTTGATTCCAAATGATTGGTTTCTGATTGGAAGATGAGGAGGGTGATCCTTGACCTGAACTTGAACTTCACATGAACAGTGCACTGACAGGTATGGCAGTGTGAGAGCATGGGGTAGAATTCCACTTGCAGAGTGTCAGAGTGACACTTGCAGACTGAACAAAGGTATCCTGCTGAGTGATCACCCAGTCACCAATAGCTGAGGTGGTTCCACTTGACAAGAGAAGTAGTCGAGATGGACCATGACACGATCAGCCAGTGAGGTGAACATCTTTGGAAGGGAACCATTGCAGCCAATTCTACAGGAGAGAATTTCTCACCACTGGGAGAGGCAAGGTTTGATCAGGGATAGTTCTAATGGCTTTGTCAGAGGGAAGTCACGCCGAGGAAGTGACCAAATGTGCAGATGAGAATGCTTTTAAGTTTTCAAACATAAACTCTATTCATAATATACATATAATATCTTGATAAAAAGTATTATATACAGGGCATTAGTTAGGCCACTGTTAGAATATTGCATGCAATTCTGGTCTCCTTCCTATTGCAAAGATGTTGTGAAACTTGAAAGGGTTCAGAAAAGATTTATAAGGATATTGCCAGAGTTGGAGGGTTTGAGCTACATAGAGAGGCTGAACAGGCTGGGGCTGTTTTCCGTGGAGTATAAGGGCTGAGGGGTGACCTTATAGATGTTTATAAAATCATGAGAGGCATGGATAGGATAAATAGACAAAGTCTCTTCCCTGGGGTCAGAGAGTCCAGAACTAGAGGGCATAGGTTTAGGGTGAGAGGGGAAAGATATAAAAGAGACCTAAGGGACAATGTTTTCCCACAGAGTGTGTGGAATGAGCTGCCAGAGAATGTGGTGGAGGCTGGTACAATTGCAACATTTCAAAGGCATTTGGATGGGTATGTGAATAGGAAGGGTTTGGAGGGTTATGGGCCGGGTCCTGGCAGTTGAGACTAGATTGGGTTGGGATTACTGGTCGGCATGGACAGGTTGGACCGAAGGGTCTGTTTTCGTTCTGTATCACTTGGGGAAAACAAACAAACACTGGATCCAAAAACAAACCAAAAACATTTCTTATTCACACAAGACTATATTTACATACGTAGAGCAGAGAACATTAAGGCACAGGACAGGCCCTTCGGCCCTCAATGTTTCACCCACCTGTGAAACCAATCTGAAGCTGTTGGAGAAAAAAAACTCTTGGAATGATTTGCGCACACGAGCCTTGACATGTTTATTTGTGATATATCGCTGTTAACTATAGAGTAATGGACAGGCAGAGGGCAAGCTCCAGTCACATAGTGTCCGGACCGAGACAGTTAGAAGGCGTGCAGCGCAAATTCCTTCCATCAGTTCGGGGAACACAGGAGTTCCATTTAGTTTTGGTGTCTGTGAACCACACATCATCGGGTTAACAGAAGCTTGCCCAGTGACAGCATTTCTGTGCGTGTGAGGACCGTCGGCAGGAGTGTGGGCGGTGCACATGATAACTGCAATGGCAGAGGGCAGAAGGACAGCCTGGAAAAGGTTGCTCCGGAGTCGGCCTCGCTGCCTGGGTTTCCCAGCGCACCCCCCCCCCGCCCCCCTCCCTGTAATAGCGGCCCTGTGCCTCCAGAGGGAGCCCAGCCCATGGCCCGCCCGGAAAGCGCCGCAGGAGCCAGTGGCCAGAATCCAAGCTGCAGGGAGAGGGACCAGTTCAGCTGTTTGTTCCAGTCGGCAGCGGGGCAGACTCGAGCATTTCAAACGGCGTGTGTATTGCAGAGCCGGCTACTCTCTGATGTTCAGGGGGTTGGAAAGACAAGCTGTCTGTGACCCATATCTGGGTGTCGGGGAGGGTGGTCTCTCCAGGGAGTAGCTGGGTTTAACGCTGGGGCGTGTCACACTGTGAGATGAGAATGGGAAAGCAGGATGGTCACACAGACCGTTCACCTTAATGCAGTAAAATGTTGGGTTGCTGCAGAATTCAGTAGCACGGTAAGTGACTAGATTACTTACAGTGTGGAAACAGGCCCTTCGGCCCAACAAATCCACACCGACCCGCAACCCACCCAGACCCATTTCCCCCTCACCTCACACTACGGACAATTTAGCATGGCCAATTCACCTAACCTGCATATTTTTGGATTGGGGGAGGAAACCCACGCAGACACAGGGAGAATGTGCAAACTCCACACAGTCAGTCGCCTGAGGCGAGAATTGAACCCCGGTCTCTGCTACTGTAAGTCAACAGTACTAACCACTGTGCCACTGTGCCACCGTGCCGTTCCACTGAATGGGGAACAGATACTGTGCATGGATAATCCAACACGATAGGGCCGGCCTTTCCCACCATTACAGCCAGAATGCCTCACGGAGAGGTACATCGATTTCACAGTGATCAGGTATCCAATGGTTACAGGGATTCACCATCCCCAAGTAGGACAACAGTTCAGTGTGAGTAGCAGGGGGAGGGAGGTGGATACTGGCAGTGAGGAGATCAAGAGCCAGTGCTCTGCTACAGTGAGAGTTCAAATCCCAAGTAATGGACCATTGTCTGAAACAGTAACACCTTCTCAACTGAGATTGTGTGACCATCCTGAGCCAGGCAGTGAAGCAGGGTGACAGTGTCCGCCATGCAGGTATCGACCCAGGCAGAGCCCAACTGGAGTGCTGTGGCTTTGAAGTAGTGGATGTGGATCGCTTCTTGGCCTCTTGGCTAAGATGAAGTGTCTGTTCTTATCAGGACAGGTGTTGAGTTGCGAGTCATCAGAGCTAGTGAAGAGATCATCGCTGGATCGTTTGGTTGTGCTGACCTGCTCTTGGTGGATCTTCATGCTGGCTTCGGCCTAACGCCAATTCAGGAACCAGCCAACCTCAGAGCTATGGCCTTGACAGCTGCCCGCAGCCCTGGGCAGGGGGTTCGAAACACAGTCAGGGTGACTGTGAAGAAGATTGAGGAACGTACACCACTCGACCACACCCTGTTTATTAAGAAGGTACTGTTGGGATGCTGTGGGGATCGCTTCTCGGCCTTTTGGCTCGGAATATCATCACCCTCGTCTAAAACCGGAAGGGGGAGAGGGAGGAAATTAGAAATTGGAGACCGATCTCACTGTTAAATGCAGACTACAAAATCCTGTCAAAGGTCATCGCCAACCGGGTCAGGTCTGCTCTGGGATCGGTGATCCACCCGGACCAAACCTGTGCTGTACCGGGCAGGAAGATCTCTGAGAGTCTCGCACTCCTCAGGGATACGATCGCCTACGTGCAGGACAGGGGGGTGGACACCTGCCTCATCAGCCTTGACCAGGAGAAAGCCTTTGACAGGATATCGCATACATATATGAGGGATGTCCTCTCCAAAATGGGCTTTGGGGAGGGAATCGGAAATTGGATCAGACTGCTCTACACCAACATTGTCAGTGCAGTCTCAATCAATGGGTGGGAATCAGATAGCTTCCCTGTAAGATCTGGAGTCAGGCAGGGATGCCCCCTCTCACCCGCCTTGTTTGTGTGTTGCATAGAGCCATTTGCCGAATCCATCAGGAAGGATGCGAGCCTGAGAGGGGTGACTATTCCTGGCAGCGGGGGCCTGCAGGTTAAGGCCTCCCTGTACATGGATGACGTCGCTGTTTTCTGCTCGGATCCGCTGTCCGTGCACAGACTCGTGTGCATCTGCGACCAGTTCGAACGGGCCTCGGGGGCCAAGGTAAACCGAGGCAAGAGCGAGGCCATGCTCTTCGGGAACTGGGCCGACCAATCCTCTATCCCCTTCACCGTCAGGACTGACCACCTGAAGGTGCTGGGTATTTGGTTCGGGGGGGCTGGGGCGTGCGCCAAGACCTGGGAGGAGCGGATCAGGAAGATGAGACAGAAACTAGGCAGATGGGGGCAACGGTCGCTCTCCATCGCGGGAAAAAACCTGGTCATCAGGTGTGAGGTACTCTCAGTATTGCTATATGTGGCACAGGTCTGGCCTATCCCCAGGACCTGTGCCGCCGCAGTCACCCGGGCCATCTTCCAATTCATTTGGAGATCAAAGATGGACCGGGTCCGAAGAGACTCTATGTACAAAGACCGGTGCAATGGGGGAAAAAACACGCCCAATGCCACCCTCACCCTGATGGCCACCTTTGTGTGTTGCTGCATCAAGCTGTGCGTGGATCCCCGGTACGCAAACACCAAGTGTCACTACGTACTGAGGTTCTACCTGTCCCCGGTGTTGCGAAGGATGGGCCTGGCCTCGCTGCCGCGGAACGCTCCGAGTAGTTGGACCGTTCCGTATCACCTGTCCTTCGTGGAGAAATTTATGAGGAAAAACACCTTTGACCACAAGTCCATCAGGAAGTGGTCAGCACGTAGCGTCCTTGAGACCCTTCGGGAAAAGGAGAGGGCGGATCCTGTCGAGCGGTTCCCTGAGCAGACTGTCAAAGCCATTTGGCAGAATGCCTCATCGCCAGAACTTTCCAACAAGCACCAAGACGTGGCTTGGCTGGTGGTGAGAAGGGCTCTGCCTGTGAGATCCTTTATGCACGCCCGGACTCTCAGCCGCACCGCACGCTGCCCTCGAAGTGGCTGCGGGGGGGACGAGACTGTCACACACCTCCTTCTGGAATGTGCCTATGCAGAGGAAGTCTGGAGAGGAATGCAGTGGTGCTTGTCGAGGTTCGTCCCGAGCAGCGCCGTGACGCGGGACTCCGTGCTCTACGGCCTGTTCCCCGGGACTCACACCGAGACGAACATTAACTGCGCCTGGAGGATCATCAACTCGGTGAAGGACGCTCTCTGGGCGGTCCGAAACCTGTTGATCTTCCAGCTGAAGGAGTTGACCCCGACCGAGTGTTGCAGACTGGCACATTCCAAGGTCCAAGACTACGTGTTGAGGGACGCGCTGAAGCTTGGGGCAGCTGCCGCCAAGGCGCGGTGGGGAAAGACCACCGTGTAAGATCGGCCTGCCGAAAGAAGAACAGGGGGCCCATACAGACGTTTTTTTTTGGGCTCTGCTGATGCCTCAGCCAAATATATGTATATATACAAGATTGAAAAAATGCACAGGATTGTAAAGGACAAGAATAAAGTCGAATCTGTGTTTGTAAATATTGACATATGTATGGCATGATCCAATGTACAGACCATCAAATCATTTATGAATAAAGTATATTTTTGAAATAAAATAAAAAAAAAAAAAATGTACAAAGACCGGTGCAATGGGGGAAAAAACACGCCCAATGCCACCCTCACCCTGATGGCCACCTTTGTGTGTGGCTGCATCAAGCTGTGCGTGGATCCCCGGTACGCAAACACCAAGTGTCACTACGTACTGAGGTTCTACCTGTCCCCGGTGTTGCGAAGGATGGGCCTGGCCTCGCTGCCGCGGAATGCTCCGAGTAGTTGGACCGTTCCGTATCACCTGTCCTTCGTGGAGAAATTTATGAGGAAAAACACCTTTGACCACAAGTCCATCAGGAAGTGGTCAGCACGTAGCGTCCTTGAGACCCTTCGGGAAAAGGAGAGGGCGGATCCTGTCGAGCGATTCCCTGAGCAGACTGTCAAAGCCATTTGGCAGAATGCCTCATCGCCAGAACTTTCCAACAAGCACCAAGACGTGGCTTGGCTGGTGGTGAGAAGGGCTCTGCCTGTGAGATCCTTTATGCACGCCCGGACTCTCTGCCGCACCGCACGCTGCCCTCGAAGTGGCTGCGGGGGGGACGAGACTGTCACACACCTCCTTCTGGAATGTGCCTATGCAGAGGAAGTCTGGAGAGGAATGCAGTGGTGCTTGTCGAGGTTCGTCCCGAGCAGCGCCGTGACGCGGGACTCCGTGCTCTACGGCCTGTTCCCCGGGACTCACACCGAGACGAACATTAACTGCGCCTGGAGGATCATCAACTCGGTGAAGGACGCTCTCTGGGCGGTCCGAAACCTGTTGATCTTCCAGCTGAAGGAGTTGACCCCGACCGAGTGTTGCAGACTGGCACATTCCAAGGTCCAAGACTACGTGTTGAGGGACGCGCTGAAGCTTGGGGCAGCTGCCGCCAAGGCGCGGTGGGGAAAGACCACTGTGTAAGATCGGCCTGCCGAAAGAAGAACAGGGGGCCCATACAGATGTTTTTTTGGGCTCTGCTGATGCCTCAGCCAAATATATGTATATATACAAGATTGAAAAAATGCACAGGATTGTAAAGGACAAGAATAAAGTCGAATCTGTGTTTGTAAATATGGACATATGTATGGCATGATCCAATGTACAGACCATCAAATCATTTATGAATAAAGTATATTTTTGAAATAAAAAAAAAAAAATTTCCCTGGGGCAGGCTACTTCGATGTGACCTTCAGAAGCGTGAAGCAGTGCGAACAGCTCCTGAAGGTCTTCAAGGAGAAGGAAGGGGAGCCGCTGTTCTCCATCTTGTCGGCGACGCCATTGTGTGTGCTTCCTGCACAGAGGAACCGGGTTGTTACAATCCATATGTACAACCCCTACATTCCAGCGGCTGATGTCCTGACCTTCCTGGGAAGGTACGTCCAAGTCGAGGGAGAAGCCACCGATGTGATCGACCCCTTTGGGATCTGGACCAGTAAGAGGCAGGTCAAGGTAACTCTGAGGGCCGATGACAGTGGGAACATCCTCCACCCACCCTCGAGCTTCGCAATCGGAGGGAGCAGAGGCTACCTGACATATGCAGGGCAGCCCAAAGTGTGCCGAACCTGCGGGAAGTCGGGACATGTGGCGGTGGATTGCAAAGTGACCATCTGCAGGAACTGCAAACAGGAGGGTCACTTGACAAAGGACTGTCGGGAGGAAAAGAGCTGCAACCTGTGCGGGGAGGCGGGCCACATGTACAAGGCCTGCCCAAGACGAGGAGCCGCCACCTACGCACAGATGGCCGGAGGTGGCAACACGAGCCGCGGACCGACAAAGTCTAACGAGGTACCGCGAATCAGCAAAGGAACGGTGCCTGGAGGCACCCAGAAGGAAGGGAAAGTTGTAGAGGAGCAGGCAGCAGACAGCGGGGAGATGCAGCAGCCGACCCAAGCTCCTGCAAGACAGACGGAGGAAATGGAAGAGGAGGGATCAAAGGAGGCAGAGCAGTGGATTATCGTTAAAAACAGGAAAAGGAAACCTCTCGAGGGCCCCAAAGCCACCAAGCGAAGGGGGAAGAGACACCTCCAAGAGGAGGATACAGGCAGCTCCTCCGAGGGTGAGGACGGGCGCAAGAAGGGTCGCCTCCGGAGGAAGAGGCAGAGCGCCGTGGGGAGAAAGGAGGGCAACACCGCCCAAGAAGGAAAAGACGATCCCTCTGAGGGGATGGGTGAAGGCCTCCCCCGACCCGGTGAGAACCAAGGGGTACCCACCGGCCCACAGCTCCAGGGAACTGGGAGCAGCGTCCCAGTGACAGCCCTGATGTCAGATGGAGAACGGGGCGATGCGGACCCTGGGTCTGACACGATGACACCAGAGCGGGGAAATGACTCCAGCGTGGAGCCGGACAACTACCTCAGCCCTGGGAAGGTCCAGCAGTTTGCTGTCACCACGGGGATGCACGCAGCTACCCCACTGGAGCAAGACCAGAAGAAAATGGACACTGGTAACCCCGCAAACTGTTAAAATGGGGTTTAAAATTGCCAGCATAAATGTGCGTAGCATTAAAGCGGCTACGCGATGTGTTTCAACGCTGGCCTTCCTGGCCAACGTCAAAGCCGATGTCCTGTTTCTGCAGGAGTGCGGGATACCGCACCTCAGCAGTTACAGGAGATGGTCGAGCTTGTGGGCCCACGGGCCGTCAGTGTGGTCGGGGGGCAACGATAGCCGCGCCTCCGGCCTGGGTATCCTGTTGCGGGGAGGCAACTTCACCATCTCCGAGGTTAAGGAGGTGGTGGGCGGGCGCCTCCTCGTCGTGGACGTCAAATACAGAAACGCTCCCGTGAGACTAATCAACGTGTACGCCCCAGTGGGTAAGAGTGAACGGTTGGCCGTCCTGCAACAGCTTCCACTGCTGCTGGCTACGTCCAGGCCGGTCATTCTGGCCGGAGACTTCAACTGCATCATTGATGCTGATGGACGATCCGGCGGGGGGGACAGTAAACCGGACGCTACGTCCAGGGCCCTGATGGAAACGGTCAAAGACGCCAAGCTGCACGACGTCTTCAGCGCCCCTGCAGACGGAGCGCAGCGTAGATACACCTGGTCACGGGCAGACGGGTCTATCCGCTCAAGGATAGATTACCTGTTTGTGTCCCGAACGCTCTCGGTCAGATCCACCGACGTCAAGCCGGTGTTCTTCTCTGACCACTGCCTCCTGCTGGCCGACTGTCACCTACAGGACGAACAGCGGGCGGGCAAGGGAACGTGGAAACTGAACACTAAGCTGTTGACCCCGGGAAACATCGAAGAGCTCAAGAGGGATTACGCAGGTTGGAGAACCGTGAAGCCCCTCTTTGAGTCTCCAGCGGACTGGTGGGAAACGGTAAAAGGGAACATCAAGAGGTTCTTTATCCTCAAAGGTGTCCAGGAGGCGAGAGAGAGGCGGGGAAAACTGTCCCAGCTCCAGGAAAGTATGCAGAACCTGCTCCTGCTGCAGACGATGGGGGTGGATGTCACGGAGGACCTCAAGGAGGTGAAGGGCCAGCAAGCCTCGCTCTTCGCCTCGGAGGCCTCCAGGATAATCTTCCGGTCCAGGGTCCGCTCGGTGGAGCAGGACGAGACGTGCTCACGTTTCTTCTTCCAGAAGGTGCACAAAGAGAGCTCCGTGCTCAGCAGCCTGAAGAAAGAAGATGGCTCGGTAACGTCATCTCAGGCTGACGTCATGAGGATCAGCAAATCCTTCTACGCCAGCCTGTATGACTCGAAGCCGACCGACAGCGCGGCCTCCCAGTCGTTCCTGTCCTCTATCACGGAGGTCCTAGATGACGGAACACGAGAGAGGCTGGACCAGCCGCTATCTCTGGATGAACTGACCAAGGCCCTCGAGTCCTTCGAAAAGAATAAAACTCCCGGAAGCGACGGCCTACCGGTCGAGGTTTATTCCGCTCTTTGGGACCTGATCGGCCAGGACCTGCTGGAGGTGTATGTCAGTATGCTCCGGGCAGGTACCATGAGTGAATCTATGAGGAAAGGCATCATCACCCTCGTCGACAAGCGGAAGGGGGAGAGGGAGGAAATTAGAAATTGGAGACCGATCTCACTGTTAAATGCAGACTACAAAATCCTGTCAAAGGTCATCGCCAACCGGGTCAGGTCTGCTCTGGGATCGGTGATCCACCCGGACCAAACCTGTGCTGTACCGGGCAGGAAGATCTCTGAGAGTCTCGCACTCCTCAGGGATACGATCGCCTACGTGCAGGACAGGGGGGTGGACACATGCCTCATCAGCCTGGACCAGGAGAAAGCCTTTGACAGGATATCGCATACATATATGAGGGATGTCCTCTCCAAAATGGGCTTTGGGGAGGGAATCGGAAATTGGATCAGACTGCTCTACACCAACATTGTCAGTGCAGTCTCAATCAATGGGTGGGAATCAGATAGCTTCCCTGTAAGATCTGGAGTCAGGCAGGGATGCCCCCTCTCACCCGCCTTGTTTGTGTGTTGCATAGAGCCATTTGCCGAATCCATCAGGAAGGATGCGAGCCTGAGGGGGGTGACTATTCCTGGCAGCGGGGGCCTGCAGGTTAAGGCCTCCCTGTACATGGATGACGTCGCTGTTTTCTGCTCGGATCCGCTGTCCGTGCACAGACTCGTGTGCATCTGCGACCAGTTCGAACGGGCCTCGGGGGCCAAGGTAAACCGAGGCAAGAGCGAGGCCATGCTCTTCGGGAACTGGGCCGACCAATCCTCTATCCCCTTCACCGTCAGGACTGACCACCTGAAGGTGCTGGGTATTTGGTTCGGGGGGGCTGGGGCGTGCGCCAAGACCTGGGAGGAGCGGATCAGGAAGATGAGACAGAAACTAGGCAGATGGGGGCAACGGTCGCTCTCCATCGCGGGAAAAAACCTGGTCATCAGGTGTGAGGTCCTCTCAGTATTGCTATATGTGGCACAGGTCTGGCCTATCCCCAGGACCTGTGCCGCCGCAGTCACCCGGGCCATCTTCCAATTCATTTGGAGATCAAAGATGGACCGGGTCCGAAGAGACTCAATGTACAAAGACCGGTGCAATGGGGGAAAAAACACGCCCAATGCCACCCTCACCCTGATGGCCACCTTTGTGTGTGGCTGCATCAAGCTGTGCGTGGATCCCCGGTACGCAAACACCAAGTGTCACTACGTACTGAGGTTCTACCTGTCCCCGGTGTTGCGAAGGATGGGCCTGGCCTCGCTGCCGCGGAACGCTCCGAGTAGTTGGACCGTTCCGTATCACCTGTCCTTCGTGGAGAAATTTATGAGGAAAAACACCTTTGACCACAAGTCCATCAGGAAGTGGTCAGCACGTAGCGTCCTTGAGACCCTTCGGGAAAAGGAGAGGGCGGATCCTGTCGAGCGGTTCCCTGAGCAGACTGTCAAAGCCATTTGGCAGAATGCCTCATCGCCAGAACTTTCCAACAAGCACCAAGACGTGGCTTGGCTGGTGGTGAGAAGGGCTCTGCCTGTGAGATCCTTTATGCACGCCCGGACTCTCTGCCGCACCGCACGCTGCCCTCGAAGTGGCTGCGGGGGGGACGAGACTGTCACACACCTCCTTCTGGAATGTGCCTATGCAGAGGAAGTCTGGAGAGGAATGCAGTGGTGCTTGTCGAGGTTCGTCCCGAGCAGCGCCGTGACGCGGGACTCCGTGCTCTACGGCCTGTTCCCCGGGACTCACACCGAGACGAACATTAACTGCGCCTGGAGGATCATCAACTCGGTGAAGGACGCTCTCTGGGCGGTCCGAAACCTGTTGATCTTCCAGCTGAAGGAGTTGACCCCGACCGAGTGTTGCAGACTGGCACATTCCAAGGTCCAGGACTACGTGTTGAGGGACGAGCTGAAGCTTGGGGCAGCTGCCGCCAAGGCGCGGTGGGGAAAGACCACCGTGTAAGATCGGCCTGCCTAAAGAAGAACAGGGGGCCCACGCAGTCATTTGGACTCCGCTGATGCCTCAGCTTAATATATGGGCATATGATTGTTAAACGTACAGATCTGTTTATAAAAATGATAAATTCTGATCTCTGTGTGCAAATATTTACATATGTAAGGCATGACCAACTGTGCAGACCATCAAATTATTTTTTGAATAAAGTATATTTTTGAAATAAAAAAAAGTTAATTACAGGACAATACCGTTCTGATTACAGTTGATAGGTTTGACATTGTTGAATCAATGCTGCGTGTCCAGCACTATCTGTCAAGTAAACATTGCCCACAGGAGGTTAGCTAATCTAAAGGCAATGAGACTGTAAGGGGTCACATCCTGTTCACAATAGTTCCATAGGACAGTGGCCATCCATATGGAATACCCTGATCATGTAGTCTGTGGGGACATTGTGTCAGCTGGACTCCTGGGGAGACAGAGAGAGCCTTTGTGGATTCTGAAGGTGCAGTGCCAGTCTGAAGTCGAGAATCCCATTAGCTGGTTGTTTAGATAACATGTTCCTCCAATTAGGTAATGGCTCAGGTCTTGGCTCTTTTACTGTTAGTTCCTGAGTGTAGCTAATTTGAGGTACCAGTGGCATTGTGGGTAGGCCCTCTTTCGCGAGAGCCAAACATGTTTTCTGTAAGGAAGTGGACAGTAGGCAAAATGGTATTCCCTTCTCCCACACAGAGACTGTTCTGCCTGGCAACAACTGAGTGATTGGTTCTCAGGTCTCTGGAAAGCCTGAAGCTGGGAACAAATTTCAAAGAAAAAGAGGGGAGTACAGTACTTCCTCAGCTCAGGAGTTGTCTCTCTGTTCACTGCAGTCAAAGCACACTGTAAACCTGATGAAAAGCAGTTTGAGTATCATGGGGATCAAGGGTTATAGGGAGAAAATGGGAGAATGGCATTGCGAACTTTATCAGACATGACTGAATGGTAGAGCAGACTTGATGGGCTGAATGGCCTAATTTCTGCTCCATGTCTTATGGTCTTATCTTTCCTGCAGCAATAGTTGTAAGTTTTGGCTTGTTACTGATAAATCAGAGGCATTTTTTATGTGATACCAGCCATCTGCTGCCTCTGCAAGTATTCAGAGTAAGGAGCCCTGCAACATACTGGCCAGCAGAAGGACTTATACACTTAAAGGTAAGGTCCTAGAGAGTGTTGCTGAACAAAGACCTTGGAGTGCAGGTTCATAGCTCTTTGAAAGTGAAGTCACAGGTAGATAGAATAGTGAAGAAGGCGTTTGGTATGCTTTCTTTTATTGGTCAGAGAATTGAGTACAGGAGCTGGGAGGTCATGTTGCAGCTGTACAGGACATTGGTTAGGCCACAGTTGGAATATCGCGTGCAATTCTGGTCTCCTTCCTATTGGAAAGATGTTGTGAAACTTGAAAGGGTTCAGAAAAGATTTACAAGGATGTTGCCAGGGTTGGAGGTTTTGAGTTGTAGGGAGAGGTTGAACAGGCTGGGGCTGTTTTCCCTGGAGTGTCAGAAGTTGAGGGGTGACCTTGTAAATGTTTAAAAAATCCAGATGGGCATGGAGAGGGTAAATAGACAAAGTCTTTTCCCTGGGGCAGGTGAGTCCAGAACTAGAGGGCATAGGTTTAGGGTGAGAGGGGAAAGATATAAAAGAGACCTAAGGGGTAACTTTTTCACACAGAGGGTGGTACGTGTATGGAATGAGCTGCCAGAGGAAGTGGTGGAGGCTGGTACAATTGCAACATGTAAGAGGCATTTGGATGGGTATATGAATAGGAAGGATTTGGAGGGATATGGGCTGGGTGCTGGAAGGTGGGACTAGATTGGGTTGGGATATCTGGTCTGCATGGACCAAAGGGTCTGTTTCCATGCTGTACATCTCTATGACTCTATGAGATCATTTCGACAACAGAATCTGGGAATGAATACTATTGAACTGTCTTTCCAATCTTTCCTATGATCATAATCTGTTTTACCCTGTCATTTGTCTGTGGGTGTATGTGTGTGACAGGGGAGTTTCGAAGGGGATTAGAAGTTAGTAATTATATGCCGGTGGTTTCTAACTGATTATCTGAAGTTAAAAATTGCACAATACCAGGTTATAGTCCAAAAGGCTTATTTGGAAGTAAGCTAGTGTTTCCAAATAAACTTGTTGGACTATAACCAAGTGTCGTGTGGTTTTTAACTTGGTCTACCCCAGTCCAACACCAGCTCCTCCACATCAAGGTTACCTGACGTTAGAGACTAATTTCTTGTAATAAATATTGATTCTGGTTCAATGCAGAAACCTGGTCTGTGATTTCTATCAGAAATTCGGGGAAACTGGGGAATACTTCTTGAAATTGTTAATGTTCCTAATGACACTGGGAACAAAGAGGCTTGACTAACAGCTACCCCAGTGATTCATAACAAGATGTAATGTGTACAAGGTCATCGAGTCTCGGAGATGTACAGCATGGAAACAGACCCTTCAGTCTAACTCCTCCATGCTGACCAGATATCCTAAATTAATCAACTCCCTTTTGTCAGCATTTGACCTATATCCCTCTGAACCTTTTCAAGTTTCACAACGTCCTTCCTACAGCAGGGAGACCAGAACTGAACGCAATATTCCAAAAGCGACCAAACCAATGTCCTGTACAACTACAACATGACCTCCAACACCTACACTGAAGTGAACTGTTAATCTGCGACAGCCCATTTTGCTCTCTGTAATAATTGAGGAATCACAGCTGGAAAGGAAAATTGTTTCTTGTTGGACACCAAAACAGAGCCACTACTTGTTTTGTATACGGGCTAGTCCCAGCCTGGGGCAGACAGTTCTGCAGACCTATCCCTGAGTCTGCTTTGTAAAGGGCTCAGTTGATGCATTCCAACTATATCACTCAATGCCTCTCACTGCCCAGAGTGTGGGGCCTGGACTGGTGGCTGGTCGCTTGCTGTTTTGAGTCAGAGCATGGAGATGGGCAGGTTTGTACTTTTTCTTTGTTGCACAGGCTCATGTATATAACACTGAGAGGTCACATGATCGAGAATTCATACTGCCTTTTTGAACACCTTTGTATCCCTGGGTCTGTCACTTAAACAGATCTCTGCTCGCAACTCGCAGCATCCCCGGGAATGGGGCAGACCAGGATTAATCTTTGCGCATTTAGGGAAGAGATAGAATCCACACAAATGTGCAAAAGGGCCATTTGGCCCAACAGGTCCACACCAACCTTCCCAAAGGGCATCCCACCCACACCCATCCTTGACCCTAATCCAGCCCTCCTCATGGCCAATGCACCTAGCCTGTATGTGGGCCATTCCACCCTAACCTGCACATCCCAGGACACTATGGGGCAATTTACTGTGGCCAATCCACCTAACCTGCACATTTTTGGATGGTGGGAGGAAACCAGAGCACACACAGACACAGGGAGAATGTGCAAACTCAACACAGACAGTTGCTTACAGATGGGATTGAACCAGGGCCACTAGCACGGTGAGGCTTTGGTGCTAACCACTGAGTAACTGTGCCACCCCACTCTCTCTCTCTCTCCCTCTCTCTTCCATGTCACCTTCTACTACTATTGCTGAAGCATCTCACTTACATCACAATGTCAGAACTCAAGAGGTGGGAGCAGAACTGACCAGTTGAACCCCTTGAGCCTGCTCCACCATTTAATATGATGAAAGCTAATCTCATCTCAGCTTCAACCCCACTTTCCTTCTCACTCTCCATATCCCTTCAACCATCGCTAATTAAAAATCTGTCTATCTCCTCCTTAACTTTAATCAATGTCCTGGCATCCACCAGACTCTGGGCTGATCAATTCACAACACTTCCTCCTTATTACTCTTTTAAATTGGATACCTCTTAGTCTCAATTTTACTTCATTCTCTCATGGGATATGGGCATCGCTGTCTGGGCCCAGCATTCACTCCCCGTCCCTAGTTACCCCCTTCTGAAGATGGTGGTGAGCTGCCTTCTTGAATCACTGCTGCCCACCTGCTGTGGGTTGACCCTCAATGCCCTTAGGGAAGGAATTCCAGGATTTTGACCTAGTGACAGTGAAGGAACGGCGATATATCTCCACAGTGTGGGAACAGGCCATTCAGCCCAACAGGTCTACACCAACCCTCCGAACAGCATCCTACCTAGACCCATGAGGGTAACACAGTGGCTCAGTGGTTAGCACTGCTGCCTCACAACACCAGGGACCCAGGTTCAATTCCAGCCGTGGGCGACTGTCTGTGTGTAGTTTGCACATTCTCTCTGTGTCTGCCTACTTTCCTCCAGGTACTCCGGTTTCCTCCCACAGTCCAAGACTGTGCAGGTCAGGTTAATTGGCCATTCTAAATTGCCCATAGTGTTAGGTGCATTAGTCAGAGGGAAATGGGTCTGGCTGGGTTACTCTTTAGAGGGTCAGTGTGGACTTGTTGGGCCAAGTACATTTAAGTCGTCATTGGACAAGCATATGGACGTACATGGAATACTGTAGCTTAGATGGGCTTCAGATTGGTATGACAGGTTGGTGCAACATCGAGGGCTGAAGGGCCTGTACTGCACTGTAATGTTCTATGTTCTATCTTGTAGATAGTACACACTACTGCTACTGAGCATTGGTGGTGGAGGAAGTGGATGCTTGTGGATGTGGTGCCAAACAAGGCGGGGCTGCTTTGTCCTGGATGGTGTCAAGCTTCTTGAGTGTTGTTGGAGCTGCACCCATCCAGGCAAGTGGGGAGTATTCCATCACACTCCTGACTTGCACTTTGTAGGTGGTGGACAGGCTTTGGGGACTCAAGAGATGCATTACTCGCCAGAATATTCCTAGCCTCTGACCTGTTCTTGTAGCCGCTGTGTTTATGTGGTAAGTCCAGTTGAGTGTCTGGTCAATGATAACCCCCAGGATGTTGATAGTGGGGGATTCAGTGAGGGTGATACCATTGAATGTGAAAGGGCATGGTTAGATTGTCTCACATTGGTGACGGTCATAGTCTGGCAATTGTGTGGTGTGAATGTTACTTGTCACTTGTCAGCCCAAATCTTGTAAACCAGGGGAGGGAGAGAGAGAAAGATGCCCTGTACCATCAATTTTGGCATCATCTGCAAACTTACTAACCATATCTCCTAAATTCACATCCACATCATTGAGAGAAATGATGTAAAGCCATGACCTAAATGAGCGGTGGGGCAGAATCTACAGGCTGAATGGTCTACTCTTGTTGCTACCTTGTGAGGGGAGCATTGTAACTGTGCAGGCAGCTGGGGTGAATATCTTCCTTAATGCTGGAAAACGGTCAGCTCCACAGACCCCAGCAGATGGATCACTGCCTCCCTCTGCTGGAGTAGCCCCTGCACTGCACATTAGGGCCAGTTGAAGTTCCAGCACAAAAACAAGGGAAAAGCCCTTCCTCATGAAGTGCTTATGCCTGAAACGTCGACTCTCCTGCCCCTCGGATGCTGCCTGACCGGCAGTACTTTTCCAGCACCACACTCTTCAACTCTGACTCTCCAGCATCTGCAGTCCTCACATTCTCCTACGTTATTATCAGTACACCTCACAAACCTGCTCCTGTTTTGATTACCACCTCTCAACTCCAGGAACACAGGGACAGCAGACCATTTATCCCGCCATTTAATGTAGCCATGGCTGATTGAACAGTTACCATTTACTCGCACTACCACCATAATCCCTTTTACCAATGATACTTCAAAATCTAACCTTTAAGGACATCTAATTCCTGATTTTTTTTTTGAGGATTCAAATTCCAGCATCTGTCACAAGGGGATTGGAACCTGCGCCTCAGAATATCTCCTGAGCTGTGGTTAGTCCCAATATCCCATTGCCTCCCCAACAAGCCACGCTCTTTTTCCCTTTTATGTCACGAATGGATCAAACTTTCTGTCAAAATGATGGATGGAGACTGCTTCAAACGCTCCATTCTGTGGGGAATCCCTACCTGCAACACGACATGGAAACCAATCCTCCAAAGTTCCATGCTCATTCCCATGCAACAATTGTCAGGGTTTCCTCTGGAGTTATCCAAAAAACAGGAATGGTTTCTGCACGCCCAGTTCCTCCCCAAATTTAAAGATGCCCATTTGTTAAAAACTCCGAGCTTGACATCATTTCCTGTCTGTGGCAGCTCCTTAACCTGAATCAATGATCTAGAAACCCGGGTGGTAGGGTGGCTCAGTGGTTAGCTCTGTAGCCTCACAGCGCCAGGAATCCAGGTTCGGTTCCACCCTCGGGCAACTGTCTGTGTGCAGCTTGTACCTTCGCCCTGTGTCTGTGTGGGTTTCCTCTCACAGTCCGAACATGTGCAGGTTAGGGTGCACTGCCACTGGGAAATGCAGGGTTATAGGGTAGGTAGGGGTTGGGCTTGGTTAGGGTGATCACATTGACGCATTTTGACCTGGCTACAGAATTGACTATTGGGCAAGAAACAAGGAGTGGAGTTAAGGGCTTCTTTTTCAGGCTGGTGAAAACGACACCATGTTCTTCACAGCTTGCAACACGTTATCGCCAAGACCTTCCCTACGCCTCCACTTCTCACCTTTAGACAACTGCCAAACCTTAAACAGACCATTATTCACAGCAAACTGCCCAGCATGCAGGATAACATCGACCACAATACTGTACAGCCCTATCATGGCAACCCTGCAAGACATGTCAGATACCACCATTATACGTGGGGACATCATGCACCGTGTACGTAGCAGGTCTGGCTGTATCACAATCTTTGTCTCGGCCAGCGCTGTCTACCTCATACACTGCAGGCAAGGATGCCCCGAGGTATGGTTCATTGGTGAGACCAAGCAGACACTACAACAACAGATGACACCACACAGCAATCACCAGGCAGGGGTGTTCGCTCCCAGTCGGGGAACACTTCAGCGGTCAGGGAATTTTGGCCTCAGATCATCGAGTGAACATCCTCCAAGGAGGACTTTGGGATATACAACAACTCAGAGTGGCCTCGCAGAGGCTGGTAACTAAGTTCGGTACCCATGGGAATGGCTTCAACCTGGGCCACAGGTGACCCCACTACACGATACACACTCTCTCACATTTACACAAACACTCTTACATACTCACACAGTCATGCAGATCCTCTCTTACACACAAGCTCTCTCTCATACACACAAACATACACCTCCCATACTCACACCCTCTCACATTCTATTTTGCTCACAAAATGCATAATCTGTAGGCAGTCAATATATGTAACATTTTGTAAATTCCACTTTGGAAATAGAACCAGTCTGACTCAAAATTAGGAAATGTGGGAGAAAGTGAGGACTGCAGATGCTGGAGATCAGAGTCGAGAGTGTGGTGCTGGAAAAGCACAGCAAGTCAGGCAGCATCCGAGGAGCAGGAGAATCGACATTTCGGGCATAAGCCCTTCTTCAGGAAAGGTCGGGATACAGACAGACTCTAACCTCACACCTTGAATGCATTGTCTGAGTTGAGTTGTCACAATTTGTTATGAAACCTTAAGTTGTCTTGAAAAGGTGACTTAAAAGAAGTTCTGGGATTTACATATTAATGAATCAAAATATTCTAAATGATGAAAGACTTAACAACAATCCAGGTTTGTTCAATATATCATTTCAGTTGCATGACACTGTAATCTTTCACGATAAATTATGTGTCTTGGTCCTACTCTCCACAGCAACCTGATGATGGAGCAGCACTCTGAAAGCTAGTGATCTAAGTAAACCTCTTGCACCAGAACCTGGTGTTGTGTGATTTTTAACTTTGTTCATCCCAGCCCAAGACCACATCATGCGTCCTGCTAATCTAGCAGCATCAACTGTTAATTGCAGAATAAGGCGAGTTCAGGCACTTTGCCCAGTCACTAGCCTCAGTCACATAGTGTCTGGACAGTGTTGGTTAGTAGCTGATAAGCAAGTGTCTGTATACAAGAGGTTCTTGTAAAGGAAGAGGTGGGAAAGACTTCACTGTTAGGTATTTGTGCAGCTGCAAGTTCAACCACCTCACTGAGCCAGGGAACGTATGACAGACAGACACTAACATAAGATTCAAAATGGTTTCCAGACTTTTAGCATGTGACAAAATGACTGCTTTGGTTATGACAAATCTACCAGCCCCTGACTGAGTGTTGCAAACTGGCACATTCCAAGGTCCAGGACGATGTGCTGAGTGACCCAAGCTGAAGCCAAGAGGATGGGCATTTAATCCAGTGATATCCATGACTGAACCTGTTCTCTGAATGTGAATGGCACCATCAGCTGTGAATCTAACAAAGATTTGTATGAACAAAGCATACAAAATAGAAACAAAGTTTTGCGCTCAAAACAACAGCACCCTGTGCTGAACACGAGCATCATAACCTAATAAGGCAATTCTGTCCAGCAACACAGGGTTTCCCAAATATGGGGGTGATTGTTCCCGGATTGTCAAACCGTCCAATCACAAAGCGCAATATCAACCAATCAGTGAGATCAGCGGGGGTGCTTTATGCGCCAATCAGACGCGGGCTTTACTGGACCAATCACAAAACGCCGGGCGCCAGCCGCCAGCGGCTCAGAACTCTATAAAAGGAGGGGCGGTGGAAGTGAGACACTGGGCGGGAAGAGGAGAGAGACTGGGCGGGAAAACCGGAGCGACTGGGAGGGGATGGGAGAGACTGGGCGGGAAAACGGGAGGGGATGGGAGAGACTGGGCGGGGAAACGAGAGAGAGTGGGCGGGAGGGAGAGAGACTGGGTGGGGATGGGCGAGACTGGGTGAGAGGGGATGGGCGAGAGTGGACGGGAGGGGATGGGCGAGAGGGGATGGGCGAGAGTGGGTGGGGATGGGCGAGAGTGGGTGGGGATGGGCGAGAGTGGACGGGAGGGGATGAGAGTGGGCGGCGAGGACGAAGCAGACGGCGCTGAAGTTCACTGGGAGGGGAAAGGACCGTGGGACTGCCAGAGATCCGCCGCTACCAGAACCCCATCGAGCTGCTGATCCGCAAGCTGCCCTTCCAGCGCCTGCGACGGGACATCGCCCAGGGCTTCAAGACCCACCTGCGCTTCCAGAGCTCGGCCCTCATGGTCCTGTAAGAAGCCAGCCAGACTTTGCCTGTTGGGACTCTTCGAGGAGACCAACCACTCGGGCGGCTGCATCAAGCAAAGGCTTTACCCAAGCTCAGCGCTCTCTTCTCTTCACTTGGACGAAATCCAGCTGCTCAACACGTCAATATCTGCATCTGGAGACTCAGCTCAGGAGGATTTGCTGTGGCTTTCCCACTGAAATCACTCCTCTGCTAGTCTCAGCTGGGATCCAGCCTGTATGGATTACCTTCATTCTTTCCCTCTACTTCTACCCTATCTTCTACCATTCTCTTCCATCTTCCTTCCTCATGTTTTTTGAAAGGTTAGCTCAGAAAGTAACCGGTTTCGAGTCGGGAGTCTCCAACTGAACTACACTCTTTTCTGTTCCCTTCTCCAGACTTTTCTGTTTCAGGTTTCCAGCGGCTGCAGTTCTTCGTTCCAGCAGGACATGTTGGAGCTCAGCGAGGGGCCGAATGTTTTCCACAGGTCTGGCTACTCGTGGTTGGTGGGGACAGAGTTCGAGGTAAGCTATCTTATTTGGTTATTTCAGAGTCACTACAACTTTGACTTCAATTCGAGATTAATGGATGTTTTCTTTTACCTTCCTTTTCCTTAACCTGGTGCTGTCCCTTTCCCAAGTGTGTCTGACGGAGGCGGTGCTGGGGAAAGGTTGACTTTTCTGTTATGACTGAGGTTAGTTACGTTCGTTACTCGAGCAGTGCGGCCGTGATAATGCTGTCCAGATGCAAGCTGAAACCTTAACCACTTTGTTTCCTTTCCCCACAGGTCACCGAAGGCGCCAGATTGTTTGCTGATCCCTGCCTGGGATCTGGCTCTGGGTGTGAAAGACTCAACTCTCCAATCAACGGCTGATCCTCATCCGCGATCAAGGGCTGATCCCCAGCCTCGAACTATGTTCGGTGATGATTTGGAGACGCCGGTGTTTTTGGTACAAATTCTGTGTATTCAATCTCTACAACCACCTGAAGAAGCAGTGCTCCGAAAGCTTGTATTTCCAAATAAACCCTGTTGGACTATAACCTGGTGTTGGGTGGTGTTTTTCGTTTAATAGTTAGTGCTACAGTTTATTTGGAAGGTGACCCCGTGTGTGGCGACATTATATACTATCCACCGTACTCCTGTACTTGAGTACACGTGACACAGTAGAACCTAAATCTGTGTGTGGAGCTGGTGGCAGTGGGTGATGTTGGGAGCGAATACTTTGCATCAGTATTCACAAAGCAGAAGGGCAAGGTGGGTGGGGAGTTTAGGGACAGGTATGTTGGTACTCCGGGCATTTCAACATTAAACAAGAGGTGGGGTTGGGGGCCTTTATTTAAAAATCATTAAGGTGGACAAGTCCCCCGGATCTGATGGGGAAATATCCCAGAACGCGAAAGGAGGCACGTGAGGAAGTTTCTGGAACCTTGTATGAAATCTTGGAGATAAAAGAGATGAGGTGGGGGTTGGAAAATGGACAGGTGGGACAAGTCAAATGGAGGGTTGGGTCTGAGATGAGGTGGGGGGTGGAAGATGAGGAAACGGGTGAAGTCAACATTAATGCTGTGTGGTTGGAGGGTCTGAATGCGAAAGATGAGGCATTGCTCCCCCCAGGCATGAGGTGGCCTGGATTTTGCACTTTGTAGCTCAGGGTGTTGGTGCCCTTGCTTGGTAGGTTGACGAAGAAGCAAACGGTGGTAAGACATGGAGCAGATGGTGACTGAGAGCAGTTAAGAGGGAAGGTGTTTAAGCAGGATGTTGAGAGATATCGTGAGGAAATAGAGGGAAATGGTGACATCTGCAGCAGAGGTATGGGGGCCGCCTAACGGTTTTAAAGTTAGGACGGATCTTGCTTGGAGAGGGAAGAAAGGTATTCCAAAGACTGCCCGGGCAAACCTGAGCGTTAACGGAGTCGTGAGAAGGCAAGTTGCAGTATAACAGCACTGCCTACGGAAAAGGTGCAATTCAGATTCTGTAATTAGTTTGTAAATCAGGGGAGAGCGCGAACGCAGTCCCCCACTACCACAAATTTTGCAGTCGAGTATCCCACATTTGGGGACATCGTAGGCGTCAGCACACCCAAAGTGCAATGGGATAGCCTCATCCTGGGAGCGCCACCTTTTTTTATTTCAAAATATACTTTATTCATGTAAATAAATCTTTGGTACTTGTACAATTTACCATGTCGTTCATAGTTATATACATTGCATGTCTTAACATTACAAAGAACAAATTGAATTAATCGAATTCACAGTTATCCTATTAACAGTTACCTTTATTAACTATCCAGTCTCTTGGTATTTGGCTGTGGCTTCAGCGGAACCCACCTACTGAGTGGGTGCCCTGTTATATGAAAGCAAATGCAACTTCTTTAACCCCCAGTTTATGGGGTTACCATTGTCCATTTGACTATCCTGTCTCTGGGGTGGCTGTCTACATCCCCAAGGTAAGCACGAACTGCTGGACCTTCGCTGGGCTGAGGTAGCTATCCAGCTCCTCATTGGGGTCATTTACCCGCTCTGGTGTCATTGAGCCAAGGCAAGGGTCCTCACTGTTCAGTTCTGTGTCTGACAATGGGACTGTCAGAGGATCACAGCTCTCGGTTGCCTGTAGTTGTGGGGCAGTGGGTACCTCTTGGTTCTCACTGGGTGGAGGGTGGACTTTGGGGGGTCCGTTGTTTCCTGGTTGGGAGGAAATGCCCTCCTCTTTACCGACGGCTGTCTCTTCTTCTGGTGGTGATGACCTTCTGTGCGTCCATCTTCCCCCTCCAAAGAGCTGGCCGTCCCTCCCTCGTGCAGCTGTCTTTTCCCCTTTTGCTGGGGGGCTTTGGGAGCCTGGCAAGATTTCCTCTTCCTGTTTTTAACAGGTATCCACTCCTCTGCCTGCTTGATTACCTCCTCCTCCATTTCTTCCATCTGCCCAGCTAGAGCTAGGATCAGCTGCTGTGTCTCCCCGCTGGCTGCCGCCTGCTCCACTCCAGCCTGTTCTTCTTTCTGGGTGCCACCAGACTCTGTTTCCCTGCTGTCTGGGTGGACCTTACTGGTCTTTGGGGGTCCACAGGTCACATTGCCACCTCCAGCCATCTGTGCGTAAGTGGGCCCCCCCCCCCCCCCCCATCTTGGACACGTCTTATACATGTGGCCTGCCTCTCCGCACAGGTTGCAGCTCTTTTCTTCCTGACAGTCCTTAGTCAAGTGACCCTCCTGTTTGCAGTTCCTGCAGATGGTCACTTTGCAATCCGCCGCCACGTGTCCCGACTTCCCGCAGGTTCGGCACACTTTCGGCTGCCCTGCATATGTCAGGTAGCCTCTGCTCCCTCCAATTGCGAAGCTCGAGGGTGGGTGGAGGACGTTCCCACTGTCATCGGCCCTCAGAGTTACCCAGACCTGCCGCTTACTGGTCCAGATCCCAAAGGGGTCGATCACATCAGTGGCTTCTCCCTCAACTTGGACATACCTTCCCAGGAAGGTCAGGACATCAGCCGCTGGAACATAGGGGTTGTACATGTGGATTGTAACAACCCGATTCCTCTGTGCAGGAAGCACACACAATGGGGTCGCTGACAAGATGGAAAACAGCGGCTCCCCTTCCTTCTCCTTGAAGACCTTCATGAGCTGTTCACACTGCTTCACGCTTCTGAAGGTCACATCAAAGTAGCCTGCCCCAGGGAAATCCTGCAGGCAGTACACGTCCGCTGCAGAAATCCTGGACGATATCTTTTTTTTAGTTCAAAATATACTTTATTCATGTAAATAAATCTATGGTACTTGTACAATTTTCCCATGTTGTTCATAGTTATATACATTGCATGTCTTAACATTACAAAGTCCTGCACCGGTTGAACGTGTGGTCTGCTCCCCCTGGTTGCCCATGTTCACCTTGGAAAATCCCACAGCCTCATTGAGGGGGATGAAGGTGTGATTTTATTTTTTTTTATTTCAAAAATATACTTTATTCATAAAAGATTTGATGGTCTGTACATTTGATCATGCCATACATATGTACACATTTACAAACACAGATTCAAATTTATGCTTGTCATTTACAATCCTGTGCATTTCTCAATCTTGTACATATATTTGGCTGAGGCATCAGCAGAGCCCAAAAAAACGTCCGCATGGGCCCCCTGTTCTTCTTTAGGCAGGCCGATCTTACACGGTGGTCTTTCACCACCGCGCCTTGGCGGCAGCTGCCCCACGCTTCAGCGCGTCCCTCAACACGTAGTCTTGGACCTTGGAATGTGCCAGTCTGCAACACTCGGTCGGGGTCAACTCCTTCAGCTGGAAGATCAACAGGTTTCGGACCGCCCAGAGAGCGTCCTTCACCGAGTTGATGATCCTCCAGGCGCAGTTAATGTCCATCTCAGTGTGAGTCCCGGGGAACAGGCCGTAGAGCACGGAGTCCCGCGTCACGGCGCTGCTCGGGATGAACCTCGACAAGCACCACTGCATTCCTCTCCAGACTTCCTCTGCATAGGCACATTCCAGAAGGAGGTGTGTGACAGTCTCGTCCCCCCCCGCAGCCACTTCGAGGGCAGCGTGCAGTGCGGCAGAGAGTCCGGGCGTGCATAAAGGATCTCACAGGCAGAGCCCTTCTCACCATCAGCCAAGCCACGTCTTGGTGCTTGTTGGAAAGTTCTGGCGATGAGGCATTCTGCCAAATGGCTTTGACAGTCTGCTCAGGGAACCGCTCGACAGGATCCGCCCTCTCCTTTTCCCGAAGGGTCTCAAGGACGCTACGTGCTGACCACTTCCTGATGGACTTGTGGTCAAAGGTGTTTTTCCTCAAATTTCTCCACGAAGGACAGGCGATACGGAACGGTCCAACTACTCGGAGCGTTCCGCGGCAGCGAGGCCAGGCCCATCCTTCGCAACACCGGGGACAGGTAGAACCTCAGTACGTAGTGACACTTGGTGTTTGCGTACCGGGGATCCACGCACAGCTTGATGCAGCCACACACAAAGGTGGCCATCAGGGTGAGGGTGGCATTGGGCGTGTTTTTTCCCCCATTGCACCGGTCTTTGTACATAGAGTCTCTTCGGACCCGGTCCATCTTTGATCTCCAAATGAATTGGAAGATGGCCCGGGTGACTGCGGCGGCACAGGTCCTGGGGATAGGCCAGACCTGTGCCACATATAGCAATACTGTGAGTACCTCACACCTGATGACCAGGGTTTTTCCCTCGATGGAGAGCGACCGTTGCCCCCATCTGCCTAGTTTCTGTCTCATCTTCCTGATCCGCTCCTCCCAGGTCTTGGCGCACGCCCCAGCCCCCCCGAACCAAATACCCAGCACCTTCAGGTGGTCAGTCCTGACGGTGAAGGGGATAGAGGATTGATCGGCCCAGTTCCCGAAGAGCATGGCCTCGCTCTTGCCTCGGTTTACCTTGGCCCCCGAGGCCCGTTCGAACTGGTCGCAGATGCACACGAGTCTGTGCACGGACAGCGGATCCGAGCAGAAAACAGCGACGTCATCCATGTACAGGGAGGCCTTAACCTGCAGGCCCCCGCTGCCAGGAATAGTCACCCCTCTCAGGCTCGCATCCTTCCTGATGGATTCGGCAAATGGCTCTATGCAACACACAAACAAGGCGGGTGAGAGGGGGCATCCCTGCCTGACTCCAGATCTTACAGGGAAGCTATCTGATTCCCACCCATTGATTGAGACTGCACTGACAATGTTGGTGTAGAGCAGTCTGATCCAATTTCCGATTCCCTCCCCAAAGCCCATTTTGGAGAGGACATCCCTCATATATGTATGCGATATCCTGTCAAAGGCTTTCTCCTGGTCCAGGCTGATGAGGAAGGTGTCCACCCCTCTGTCCTGCACGTAGGCGATCGTATCCCTGAGGAGTGCGAGACTCTCAGCGACCTTCCTGCTCGGCACAGCACAGGTTTGGTCCGGGTGGATCACCGATCCCAGCGCAGACCTGACCCGGTTGGCGATGACCTTTGACAAGATTTTGTAGTCTGCATTTAACAGTGAGATCGGTCTCCAATTTCTAATTTCCTCCCTCTCCCCCTTCCGCTTGTAGACGAGGGTGATGATGCCTTTCCTCATGGATTCACTCATGGTACCTGCCCGGAGCATACTGACATACACCTCCAGCAGGTCCTGAGCGATCAAGTCCCAGAGAGCGGAATAAATCTCGACCGGTAAGCCGTCGCTTCCGGGAGTTTTATTCTTTTCGAAGGACTCGAGGGCCTTGGTCAGTTCATCCAGAGATAGCGGCTGGTCCAGCCTCTCTCGTGTTCCGTCATCTAGGACCTCCGTGATAGAGGACAGGAACGACTGGGAGGCCGCGCTCTCGGTTGGCTTCGAGTCATACAGGCTGGCGTAGAAGGATTTGCTGATCCTCATGACGTCAGCCTGAGATGACATTACCGAGCCATCTTCTTTCTTCAGGCTGCTGAGCACGGAGCTCTCTTTGTGCACCTTCTGAACGCCCCCCCGGCCACACCCTTTCAGCACCTCATCCACCAAGACACCAAGAACACGGTGCGCGCCCCTCCTTTTATACCGTCCTGAGCAGCTGGCGCCCGACATTTCCCTATTGGTCAAGAAGAACAAGCGTCTGATTGGTGCAGAAGTCACCACGGTCGTTTGGTCAATCGCTGATGCCATTGATTGGTTGAGAACCTCAATTGTGATTGGACAGTTTTTCAATCCCGGAACTAACTCTGAATACCAGACAGGATTTGGAGGAGCCGCTGTTCAGCTTCTCGTCCAACAGGTTTAATTGGAAGCACTAGCTTTCGGAGCGCCGCTCCTCCATCAGGACAACCCACAACCACCTGATGTGAAACGAGTGCTTCCAGTTTCACCTGTTGGACTATATCCTGGTGTTGGGTGATTTTTAATTCAATACCAAGGAAATTCAAACTGGGAGCTCATCGCTGCAGATCCTGGAAATCGACTGAAAACAAATAAAAAGATGCTGGAAATCACAAGGGAGCAGGCAGCATCCTTGGAGAGAGAGCAAATTAATGTTTCAGGTCTAGGTGACAGCTTTTGTTTTTGGTTTTCAGCGGGAAATTCAAATGTAATTTCTTCCCCACAGGTTCATCAAGGGAAGATGTTACAGGCAGCAGTGAGAGCAGGAGAGGGAGAGCCTGGATATTCTGAATTGAGAGGGACGTTAGGACTGTGTGCATTTTGAAATGTGATGTGCGCTAGAGCCGAAGTTACCACAAATCTCTAATGAAAACAAAAACAATGCGAGAAATTAAAGCGGGTCAGGCAGCGTCTTTGGAGAGGCGAAAGTGAGAACTATAGATGCTGGAGATTAGAGTCAGGATGAGAGTGGTGCTGGAAAAGCACAGCATTAGGGGAGCAGGAAAATCGACGTTTCGGGCAAAAGCCCTTCAGTGATCGAGTGGGTTGCTTTGTTAATACATTGTCTGTGGGTTGGCTCTAGTCTCAGTGAGTGGATCAAATTACACTCTCAGGCTGTCTGCGGGTTCAAACACACCTCTTCCGTCCCTTCCCACCCTGGGGACCGTGAGTGCACTGCTCTCTGAAAGAACACAAGGAAGTGAATCTCAGGGCAGGACACCGCCAAACGCTGGGAGTTGCCGGCGGGATGGATTCCGGGCAGTGGGCTGAGAGCTGGAGAGAGGAGTTGGTTTGTGCGGTGTGTCTCGGGCTGTTTGTGGATCCAGTGACCCTGGACTGTGGTCACAGTTACTGCCGCTCCTGTATCACAGGCTGCTGGCAAGCCCAGGAGACCAACTTCTGTCCCGAGTGTCTGGAGGTATTCCCGGGGATAACCCTCAGGTCCAACCGGGCTCTCACCAACCTGGGCCGTGAGGGTGAGGCAGCTGAACAGGAACCGGAGGATGGAGAGCCAGCAGCTCCACTGTGAGCTGCACCATGAAGTAGTGAAGCTGCTGTGTGAAACCGACCAGAAGCTCCTCTGCAGCATCTGCCGGGACAGCCGGGAGCACAGATATCACACCTTCATCCCCCTCAATGAGGCTGTGGGACTTTACAAGGTGAACATGGGCAACCAGAGGGAGCAGACCACACATTCAACCGGTGCAGGACTCTGTCCCTCAATTCTGGGAAGCTCCAGGTTTAGGGACAACGCTGAGATCCTGAGATCGGAACCAGGTCAGCCACAGAGTCTGAGCTCCCCCGGGTGGGGGCTGACACCAGGAGGTGACCCTCAGGGATACCACATGAGGAGGTGATGGACTGAGTGGTGTTGTGGTCACCCAGAGTTGGACAAGCAGGAGGCTGGGAGAACACAGCAAGCCAGGCAGCATCAGGAGGTGGAGAGGTCAATGTTTCAGGTGTAACCCTTCTTCAGGATTTGGGCTGGGGGTGTAAGGGGAGCACCCAGGTAATGTTCTGGGGGCCCAGGTTCAAATCCCGCCTCTGCACAGATGGTGGAATTTAAATTCAATCTAAAATAAAATCTAGATTTAAGGTTCTATCGCTGACCAGGAATCCATTGGTGATGATTGAGGAAAACCCATCTGGTTCACTAAAGGAAACTGCCATCCTTACCTGGTCTGGCCTACGTGTCACTCCAGACCCACAACAAAGGGGTTTGACACTTAACTGCCCTCTGGGCAATTAGGGATGGGTAATAAATGCTGGCCTGGCCAGCGATACACACATCCCGTGAATGAATATTTAAAAATTATTGACACTCTGGTACCTGACTCTGAACGAGGCAGTACTACAGTCAAGAAGTGTTCATGTGGAAACAAAGGGGGACTTGGTGAACCATTTTCCAGCCTCTGTAGAGGTATGACACTAACAGGGAGGAGCTGAAGGAGGAGAAAGTGAGGACTGCAGATGCTGGAGAATCAGAGTTGAACTGGGTGGTGTTGGAAAAGCACAGCAGGTCAGGCAGCATCTGAGGAGCAAGAGAGTCAACCTTTTGGGCAAAAGCCCTGATGAAGGGTGAGGATCAGAAATAGGCCATTCAGCCCATCGAGTCAGCTCCTCTCATCGATGTGATCATGGCTGATCTGATCATCCCTGACTCCAGTTTCCTATCTTTTCCCCATAACCTTTGATTCCCTCACTAATTAAAAATCTGTCTGATCAGCCTTGGATGTACTTAACAGCACATCCTCTATAGCTCTCAGTGGTAGAGAATTGCACAGATTCACTCCCCTCTAAAAGAGATGAAATTCCTCCTCATCTCTGTCTTAAATAGACACCCCCTTATTCTTGGATGATGCCCTTTGGTCCCAGAATCTCCCACAAGTGGAAACAACATTTCCACAGCTACCCTGTCAAATCTCCGAAGGATCATGTAGACATTTTCATAAAGTCACCTCCGAATCTTCAAACCTCTTAATGAACCTCCAAACAAAATCCCTCCAGATCCAGGACCAGCCAAACAAAGCTTTTCTGGGCTGCCTCCACTGGGGTCTTCACAATATTCCAGCTTTGGTCGAACTGGTGTCCCCTGTACCTTCAGGAGAAACATCCCACAGCAGTCTCATCCGACACCTTTCCCCGTAAGCTCGTACGTGTGTATGAATTAGTGAGAGAGAGAGAGAGAGAACTCTCAGTGTAGATTGATGAGGACTGACCTCGGGCTGAGGAGCTTCAGTCACATAGACTGGTGACAGTCTTCTCTTGGAGAAGAGAAAGCCAAGGTTAGATTTGATAAGAGTCACACAGCAAGGAAACAGGCCCTTCTGCCCAACCCATCCATGCCGACGCAGTATCTTAAGCTGAACTAGTCCCACTTGCCTGCATTTGGCCCATATCTCTCTAAACCCTTCCTATCCATATATCTGTCTGAATGTCTTAAATGTTCCACTACTTCCTCTAGCAGCTCGTTCCATGTACGCACCACCCTCTGTGTGAAAGATTTGTCCCTCAGATCTCTTTCAAATCTCTCCCCTCTCACCTTAAACCTATGTCCACTAGTTTTGGACTACCCTTCCCAGGGGAAAAGACTTTGGCTATTCACTGTATCTTTGCCTGTCATGATTTTCCCAACCTCTCTCATGTCACCCCTCAGCCTCCTCGGCTCCAGAGAAACAGTCCAAGCCTCTCCTCATGACTCGAACTCTCCAATCTTTGTAGCCTTGGTGAAGTACTGCTGGGGAAGTGTTGAAAATCACGATGGGTCTGGGCAGAGTGGAGAGGGAGAAATATGTTCCGGTTGGTTAGAGGATTGAGAACCAGGGCATGTACAGATATGGGGGACAGTACTGGTCGGAGAAGCCGAGGAGATAGGAAGGGAAAGGCTTTCTCCGTCCTGAGGGATTTTGGGGTTTGGGATGTTCTGTCTGGGTGCATGATAGAGGCAGGTCCAATAGGGCGGGAGTGGGGGTTGGGGTGGGGGTGGTGAGGGAATTGAATCCAGGAAGATGGCAGCAGACATACAATGGGGCTGAATGGGACCACGTCTGTGCCGTTGTGCAGAGAGATCGGGGAGGGTGGCTTCCACAGCACTTCATCCTGCCCAATCCACTTTTCTGGGAACGTCTGAAGGCCTCCATTCAGGAATTTTTGCTCTCGTTTACAGGACCAGCTGAAATCGTCCTTGGATTTGGCCGCCAAAAGGAAGGCCCAGCTGCTCAAGGCTAAATTCAACCAGGAGCAGAAGATCTCCCAAGTCAAGGTGAGACGCCCGTTTGTTCACTTCTCCAAACCTCAGTTTCTTTCCCCCTCTCCCCTCCCCACTCCCCCCCAACTCCCCGTTTTGAAACAGTTTGATCGTGTGCCTGTGTTCCAATGTGTCCAGGAGCAGTCCCGTAATCTGCAAGTCCACATCAAGTATGAATTTGCCAAGATGCGCCGGACTCTGAGTGAGATGGAACGGTGCCTGGACGGAGATCTCCGTGCACGGGAGGGGATGATCCTGGAGGCTATGCGAGGAAACCTGCGGGAGATTCAGGGTGCCCTGGACTCCGCCGAGCGGGTTCTGACCGAGTTTCAGTCGCGGCTCAATCGGCCGGATGTATTGACTATCCTCAAGGTAAGGAGAGAAATGTCTTTGGTAATCGGCATCTTGGTATTGCCAAGAATCACCTGGAGTGGGGAGTAAACGCTGCCCCCTACGTACCCACTGGGGAGGGGGGGTTCAGTATTCTGTTTCCCTATCATTGGAAGTGAAGGGGTGACTGGGAATGAGGACCAGGCGGGGGCCATTCAGCCCATCAAACTTGCTTTAAAGCAGTGCAACCAGATCATGGCCCACCTTTTATCCCAAGACCATTTTCCTACAATATCTCTGTATTCCCTGATATCTGGAAATCTCCCAGGGATTTACCAGGATGTTTCTGGGAATGGAAGGTCTGTGTTGTCCTGAAAGGCCGGATAGGGTAGGAACCTCGTCACTGGATCGTGACCTTAGAGAGGTTTATAAAATCGTGACGGGTTAACGTCGGATACTGGAAATCTCAAGGGATTTCCCAGGATGTTGCTGGGGATGGAGGGTTTGAGTTATAAGGAAAGGCTGGGGCCTTCCTCATTGGAGCGTAGGCGGTTGAGGGGTGACCTTAGAGAGGTTGATAAAACCATGAGGGGTATAGATCAGGTGAATGGCACCTGGGATGAGGGATTTCAAGAGGAGGGGGCATATGTTTAAAGTGAGAGGAGAGAGATTTTAAAGGACACAAGGACAAATGTTTTCCCCAGAAGGTGGTTCGTGGGTGACGTGAACTTCCTGAGGAAGTGGTGGTTGGGGGCACAATTACAATGTTTCAAAGACATTTGGATAAGTATGTGAATAGGACAGGTTTGGAGGGATTTGGGGATGAGCAGGTAGGTTGGACTAGTGTCGAAGAGTGTGGTGCTGGAAAAGCACAGCCGGTCAGGCAGCATCCGAGGAGCAGGAGAGGCAACGTTTCGAATAAAAGCTCTTCATCTGGAATGCTGCCTGACTGGCTGTGCTTTTCCAGCACCACACTCTTCGACTTTGATCTCCAGCATCTGCAGTCCTCACTTTCTCCAGGGAGGTGGGACTCATTTAGTTTGGGATTAGGGTCAGCCGGGACTGGTTGGACTGAAGCATCAGTTTCTGTGCTTTATGACTTTGTGACTATGACTCAATGAGTGAGACTCTGCGCTCCTCTGGGGCAGAGAATTGACAAGGATCTCCACTCTCCAGTTCAAAGAAATCCCTCCTTATCTCAGTCCGAAATGGCCTGACCCGTGTTCCAAGGGAATGTGTTCAATCCATTCACATGTGTTGTATGACCCTTTGATCTTTTCCCTATAAATTCTGCGTCTATGGTCTCCGTGTCTCACTATCACCTGATGCAGGAGCAGCGCTCCTAAAGCTAGTGTTTTCAAATAAACTTGTCCAACGATAACCTGGTGTCCTGTGAATTTTGACCTTGTCCCGTGTCATCGTATTCAGTTTTTGTTCTGTCTGATAAAAGTTGACTTGTGTTTCTGTTTTGTTTCAGGAGAAAGATTCCTGGAATGCCAAGTATGACTTTCCTTTATTTACAAAAACAAATTGTTCACAAACACAGCTTAATCTTTTAAAGCAAAAAGAAAGGAAATCTGTTTTTCAATCTTTGAACATTGAACTTGCAGGATTAGTCACAATGTGATGGAACTGGTGGACATGGATCTTCCTCTGGGGATATTCAGAGGTCCCTTGCAGTATATTGCCTGGAGAGAAATACTGGACACTATCAGCCCAGGTAAAGAGATGTCTGTGTTCTCAGTCCCAGTTAGTAGAGCAGGGATTTCAAGGAATGTGGGGGAGGAAAATGGAAAAGAAAATATGAGGCGTTGGGGGGGTGGAATTAAACACAACTTGAGCACCTCTGCCACTCTTGCCAATAGCCACTGTTGGAAGGTTCACCTCCCATTGATCCACATTATACTCCATCTGCCAAATATTTTCCCACTCGCTCAACTGGTGTTGATTCCCGGTTAGAACAAAGAACAGGCCCTTCGGCCCTCCAAGCCTGAGCCGATCCAAATCCACTGTCTCAACCTGTCGCCCAGTTCCTAAGCATCTGGATCCCTCTGCTCCCCACCTACTCATGCATCTGACCAGACGCATCTTAAATGAATCCACGGTGCCTGCCTCTGCCACCTCTGCTGGCAACGCGTTCCAGACACCCCCACCCTCTGTGTAAAGGATTTGCCGCCTGTATCCCCCTTAAACTTTTCACCTCTCACCTTGAAAGCGTGACCTCTCGTTATTGAATCCTTCACCCTGGGAAAAAGCCTATCTCTATCCACCCTGTCTATACCCTTCATGATTTTGTAAAACTCAATCAGGTACCCCGTCAATCTCCATTTTTCTAATGAAAGGAAACCTAACCTACTCAATCTGTCTTCACTTTCCATCCCAGGCAACATCCTCGTAAACCTTCTCTGCACCCTCTCCAAAGCATCCACATCCTTTTGGTAATGTGGTGACCAGAACTGTACACAGTTCCCCAAGTCACTGCCGTGTATCCGAGTTGGAAGCCCGCACAGTGAGAAAATTACAGGGGACGCTGGACAGGGGCTGCCATTGAGAAAGTGACCTGTTTATCCTGACCCAACCCTGGGAATTATAGAGCAGTGGGCCTTACTTCAGTTAAGGGTAAAGTGTTGGACTAGGTTATAGGAGACAGGATTTATAATAAGATTTATAAGAAAGAAATAAGTTGATTAAGGATATTCAACAAGGTTTTGTGAAGGGTAGGTCGTGTCTCACAAACCTTATTGAGTTCTTTGATAAGGTGACCAAACAGGTGGATGAGGGTAAAGCGGTCGATGTGGTGTATAGGGGTTTCAGTAAGGTGTTTGATAAGGGTCCCCATGGTAGGCTATTGCACAAAATACGGAGGCATGGGATTGAGGGTGGTTTCGTGGTTTGGATTAGAAATTAGCTCGCTGAAAGAAGACACAGGATGGTGGTTGATGGGAAATGTTTATCCTAGAGTTTTGTTACTTGTGGTATACCACAAGGCTCTGTTTTGTGTCCACTGCTGTTTGTCATTTTTATAAATGACCTGGATGAGGATGTAGAAGGCTGGGTTAGTAAATTTGCGGATGACACTAAGGTTGGTAGAGGTGTGGATAGTGCCAAAGGAGGTTGCAGGTTATAGATAAGCTGCAGAGCTGGGCTGAGAGGTGACAAATGGAGTTTAATACAGAAAAATGTGAGGTGATTCACTTTGGAAAGAGTAACAGGAATGCAGAGTACTGGGTTAACAGTAAGATTCTTGGTTGTGCAGATGAGCAGAGAGATCTCGGTGTCCATATGCTTAGATCCCTGAAAGTTGCCACCCAGATTGATAGGGTTGTTAAGAAAGCATACGGTGTGTTAGGTTTTATTGGTGGAGGGATTGAGGTCATGCTGCAGCTGTACAAAATCCTGATGCGGCCTCACTTGGTGTATTGCATACAGTTCTGGTCACCACATTATCGGAAGGATGTGGAAACATTGGAAAGGGTTCAGAGGAGATTTACTAGGATGTTGCCTGGGAAAGAGGGAATGTCTGATGAGGAAAGGCTGAGGGACTTGAAGCTGTTTTTGTAAGAGAGAAGCAGGTTGAGAGGTGACTTAATTGAGACCTATAAGATAATCAGGGGGTTAGATAGGGTGGAGAGTGAGAGCCTTTTTCCTCGGATGGTGATAGCTAGTACGAGGGGACATAGATTTAAATTGAGGGGTGATAGTTATAGAGCAGATGTCTGATGTAGTTTCTTTACTCAGAGTAGTGTGGGTGTGGAATGTACTGCCTGCAACAGTCATAGACGCACTAACTTTAAGGGCATTTAAATGATCATTGGATAAACATATGTATGAAAATGGAATAGTGTCGGTTAGATGGGCTTCAGATTGGTACAGGTCAGTGCAACATCGAGGGCCGAAGGGCCTATACTGCCCTGTAATGTTCCATATTATTATTCATTGTTTTCTGCCTGTCAGCCACCTCAGGCCATGTCAATACCCAACCCCCCCCCCGCCCTTGCAATTCCATGCACTTTCATTTTACACGTTAATCTCTTACCCGGGACCTCAGTAAAGGCCTCCTGAAAGTCCAAGTAAACCACATCCAGTGGCTCCCCCTGAGCAACTTTACGAGTTACATCCAATCGCTTTGTCGAGCACGATTTCCCTTTCAGAAATCCATGCTGACTCTGCTCAATGTTATCACTGTTTTGAGTACTCTCCCATTATACCTTTTCCCATGGACCCGAGCACGTTCCCTGATGATAACAAGCGAATGGTGGTGACACAGTGGCTCAGTGGTTAGTGTTGCTGCCTCACAGCGCCAGGGACCCGGGTTCGATTTAACTCATTCACCCTCTGCCTTTTCTTTCTGTGTTGTTTTTCTTCCCCCGCTCAGTGCCGGCCGCTCTGACCCTGAATCCGAAAACTGCCAACCCCTGGCTGGTCCTGAGTGAGGACCAGTCGGCCGTGAGGATGGGAGACCGAAGGCAGGAGCTCCCGGACCTGCCCCAGAGGTTCGATCGGTGCGCCTGTGTGCTGGGGTCGGAGGGATTCACATCGGGGAGGCACTACTGGGAGGTGGGTGTACCTGGACTACGAGGGGGGGCAAGTGTCGTTTTACAACGCAGACAGTATGTCCCACCTCCACACTTTCACTGACGCCTTCACAGAGAAACTCTACCCGTACTTCTGCCCCTGTTTGAACAACGGTGGGAAAAATTCGGTGTTTATGAAAATCTGCGGGGTGAAGGCCCACTCTCTGACATCACCCGGCCGGAGTCTAACTCCCAGCGCAGTGGGCCCGTGAGTAAAGGGCGATGATCTCCCCCTGCTGTGTTATCGGCTTTTCAGGATTTGAGAGCCTGTCGTAACAACTAAAGCAAGGTCTGAACTCCTGCATTCCTGGATGGGCCCAGCATTTATTGCCTTTCCCTAATTGCCCCTAATTTAGGAGGCGGGGGATGAGCTGCCCTCTTGACCCAGTGCGGTCCCTGAGCTGTACGGTTTGGGAAAGGATTTCCCAGATTTCGACCCAGAGACAGTGATGTCGTTCCAATCAGGACGGCCCAGAACTTGACCTTTTACTTCTCTCAACCTGCTCCCTCAGCCCAGTGTGGCAGTGTCTCGGCCTACTCCCTCAGCCCAGTGTGACAGTGCCTCGGCCTGGTCCCTCAGCCCAGTGTGGCCCTGTCTCGGCCTGCTCCCTCAGCCCAGTGTGGCAGTGCCTCGGCCTGGTCCCTCAGCCCAGTGTGGCAGTGCCTCGGCCTGGTCCCTCAGCCCAGTGTGGCAGTGCCTCGGCCTGGTCCCTCAGCCCAGTGTGGCAGTGCCTCGGCCTGGTCCCTCAGCCCAGTGTGGCAGTGCCTCGGCCTGGTCCCTCAGCCCAGTGTGGCAGTGCCTCGGCCTGGTCCCTCAGCCCAGTGTGGCAGTGTCTCGGCCTGGTCCCTCAGCCCAGTGTGGCAGTGCCTCGGCCTGGTCCCTCAGCCCAGTGTGGCAGTGCCTCGGCCTGGTCCCTCAGCCCAGTGTGGCAGTGTCTCGGCCTGGCCCCTCAGCCCAGTGTGGCAGCGTCTCGGCCTGCTCCCTCAGCCCAGTGTGTCAGTGTCTGGGCCTGGTCCCTCAGCCCAGTGTGGCAGTGTCTCGGCCTGGTCCCTCAGCCCAGTGTGGCAGTGTCTGGGCCTGCTCCCTCAGCCCAGTGTGGCAGTGTCTCGGCCTACTCCCTCAGCCCAGTGTGGCAGTGCCTCGGCCTGGTCCCTCAGCCCAGTGTGGCCCTGTCTCGGCCTGGTCCCTCAGCCCAGTGTGGCAGTGCCTCGGCCTGGTCCCTCAGCCCAGTGTGGCAGTGCCTCGGCCTGGTCCCTCAGCCCAGTGTGGCAGTGCCTCGGCCTGGTCCCTCAGCCCAGTGTGGCAGTGCCTCGGCCTGCTCCCACAGCCCAGTGTGGCAGTGCCTCGGCCTGCTCCCACAGCCCAGTGTGGCAGTGTCTCGGCCTGGCCCCTCAGCCCAGTGTGGCAGCGTCTCGGCCTGCTCCCTCAGCCCAGTGTGGCAGTGTCTGGGCCTGGCCCCTCAGCCCAGTGTGGCAGTGTCTGGGCCTGCTCCCTCAGCCCAGTGTGGCCCTGTCTCGGCCTGGTCCCTCAGCCCAGTGTGTCAGTGTCTGGGCCTGGTCCCTCAGCCCAGGTGGCAGTGTCTCGGCCTGGTCCCTCAGCCCAGTGTGGCAGTGTCTCGGCCTGGTCTCTCAGCCCAGTGTGGCAGCGTCTCGGCCTGGTCCCTCAGCCCAGTGTGGCAGTGTCTTGGCCTGCTCCCTCAGCCCAGTGTGGCAGTGTCTTGGCCTGGTCCCTCAGCCCAGTGTGACAGTGTCTCGGCCTGCTCCCTCAGCCCAGTGTGGCAGTGTCTTGGCCTGGTCCCCCAGCCCAGTGTGGCAGTGTCTGGGCCTGCTCCCCCAGCCCAGTGTGGCAGTGTCTGGGCCTGCTCCCTCAGCCCAGTGTGGCAGTGTCTGGGCCTGGTCCCTCAGCCCAGTGTGGCAGTGTCTGGGCCTGGTCCCTCAGCCCAGTGTGGCAGTGTCTCGGCCTGGTCCCTCAGCCCAGTGTGGCAGTGTCTCGGCCTGGTCCCCCAGCCCAGTGTGGCAGTGTCTGGGCCTGCTCCCCCAGCCCAGTGTGACAGTGTCTAGGCCTGGTCCCTCAGCCCAGTGTGGCAGTGTCTGGGCCTGGTCCCTCAGCTCAGTGTGGCAGTGTCTCGGCCTGCTCCCTCAGCCCAGTGTGGCAGTGTCTGGGCCTGCTCCCTCAGCCCAGTGTGGCAGTGTCTGGGCCTGGTCCCTCAGCCCAGTGTGGCAGTGTCTCGGCCTGGTCCCTCAGCCCAGTGTGGCAGTGTCTCGGCCTGGTCCCTCAGCCCAGTGTGGCAGTGTCTCGGCCTGCTCCCTCAGCCCAGTGTGGCAGTGTCTGGGCCTGGTCCCTCAGCCCAGTGTGACAGTGTCTCGGCTTGGTCCCCCAGCCCAGTGTGGCAGTGTCTCGGTATGTGAGTGAGTCTTGCTGGGCCATGTTCCAGAGGGACCAGAAGGAGATCACAGAGGTGGCAGCTTCAGCATTACCAACAACGATGGAGAGCGAGCGATGAGGGAGGTCCCCGGTAACTGCAGCATGGGATCGATAACAGGCAGCTGAGGTCTCCCACAGAGTGAGGTAGGCGGGGGTCTCATCAAAGACTGCTGAACCTTTCACTGAATACCTTTGTTTTCCGAAGGGCTTTAATGTTCACCATTACCTCATTTCTTTATTTTTCAAAATTAAAAAAAATCCCACAACACCAGGTTATAGTCCAACAGGTTTATTTGGGAGTGCAAGCTTTTGGAGCACTGCCCCTTCATCTGGTACCTGTGGAGCAGGATCATGTGACACAGAATTTATAGCAAAAATTCATAGTGTCAACCAACTGAAACGATGTATTGAACAAGTCTAGATTGCTGTTAAGTCTTTCATCTTTTAGAATGGGTTGCAGGTTTCGATTCGCTGATATGTAAATCCCAGAACTTCTTTCAAGTCACATTCTTGAGATAACTTAAGGTTTTATAAAAAACGGTGACAGCTGAGACAATGCATTAAAGATGTGGGGTTAGAAACTGAATCTATTCCCATCTTGAGTCAGACTGGTTCGATTTTCAAAGTAGGAATTTATAAAATGTCTCCTGGATTGACTGCCTGCTGATTGTGTTCTGTTTGAATAAAATAGACTGAACCTGCAAATACAATTCTGCAAATGCAATTTCACCTCCGAGAGACTTATATATGTGAGTGTGCACGTGTGAGTGTGCGCGTGTGAGTGTGCGCGTGTGAGTGTGCGCGTGTGAGTGTGCATGTGTGTGTGTGTGAGAGAGAGAGAGAGAGAGAAAATGTGTGTGTGAGAGAGAGAGAGAAAATGTGTGTGTATGTGTGTGTGTGCGTGTGAGTGTGTGTGTGTGAGAGAGATGGAGTTTATGCTTGTGAGCCTTTATTTTTCACCTTATTCTATGAAAGTAATGTTTAACTTTTTAAAGTCCTTAAAGAATACAGAGGAACTTCGATTATCCAGATATCAATTCTCCGAATTTTGAATTACCCGAAGAAGATCTCAAGGTCCCGCAGAAACGTTCTATCCAAGAGGTAAGTGAATTCGGATTACCTGTACTGAAGAACGTGTGAAAACGCTGGCAAGAACAGAGAAGCATAAGCAGCTCCAGCACCAGTGACTGGATGGTTTTAACATAAAGGTTAGTTACACAGCCCTTTGCAACAGTAAGTGCTTTATTCCTGTCACTTTATTGGGCCGTTCATGATAAAAATGGCAGAGAAAATAAACGCATGTCCGAGGCGAGGCAACTGTCTCTCTATCGTGTTCTTGGAAACCGACAAGTGCTCTCATGATTGTAGACGCTGTTCGGGACTCTGTTTGATGCTGGGATTTCATATACAGTACAGAGGGGCAGGTACTATTTCATTCAGATCATTGATTATTCGGTTAATTGATTCAATGCCTTTCCTCTGGGACTCAGAGTTTTCTGATAAGTCCGCTCCCCGTTCAGGAGACTAGGCAGCAGCAAACCGCTCCCTCTGGCAGCTCCTTCCCTCCACGTACCACCCTCTGTGTGAAAATGTTGCCCCTTAGGTCCCTTTTAAATCTTTCCCCTCTCATCCAAACCTATGCCCTCTAGTTCTGGACTCCCCTCCCCCACCCCACAGAGAAAAAACATTGTCTATTTACCCTGTCCATGTCCCTCATGATTTTATAAACCTCTACAAGGTCACCCCTCAGCCTCTGATGCTCCAGGGAGCACAGCCCCAGCCTTTTCAGCCTCTCCCTGTAACTCAAATCCTCAAACCCTGGCAACATCCTTGTAAATCTTTTCTAAAACCCTTTTATGTTTTGCAACATTTTTCCAATAGGAAGGAGACCAGAATTGCACTCAATATTCCAAAAGTGGCCTAACCAATGTCCTTTACAGCTGCAACATTACCACACATCCTGTACTCAATACCCTGACCAATAAAGGAAAGCAGACCAAACGCCTTCTTCACTATCCTATCTACCTACGAGTTCACTTTCAAGGAGCTATGAACCTGCACTCAGATGTCTTTGATCAGCAACACTCCTCAGGATTTTCCGCTTAAGTGTATGATTCATGCTCTGATTTGTCTTTCCAAAATGCAGCACCTCACATTTATCTAAATTAAAGTACATTGGCCACTTCTCAGCCCATTGGCCCATCTGATCAAGATCCCATTATACACTGAGGTAACCTTCTTCGCTGTTTACTCCAATTTTGATTTTGTCTGTAAACTTACAAGCAATACCTTCTATGCTCACATCCAAATCATAGAACATAGAACATAGAAGAATACAGCGCCGTACAGGCCCTTCGGCCCTCGATGTTGCGCCGATCAAAGCCCACCTAACCTACACTAACCCACTATCCTCCATATACCTATCCAATGCCCACTTAAATACCCATAAAGAGGGAGAGTCCACTACTGCTACTAGCAAATCCTTTATATAAATGACGAAAAACAATGGACCCAGCACCGATCCTTGTGGCACTCCACTGGTCACAGGCCTCCAGTCTGAAAAGCAACCCTGCACCACCACCTTCTATCTCATACCTTCGAACCAGCTCTGTATCCAAATGGCTAGTTCTCCCTGTATTGTATGAGATCTAACCTTGCTAGTAGGTCTACCATGAGGAACATTGTCGAACCCCTTACTGAAGTCCACATAGATCACGTCCACCGCTCTGCCCTCATCAATCCCTCATCAATGTTACTTCTTCAAAAAACTCAATCAAGTCACGAGACATGATTTCCCATACACAAAGCCATGCTGACTATCCCTAATCAGTCCTTGCCTTTCCAAATTCAGGTACATCCTGTCCCTCAGGATTCCCTCCAACAACTTGCCCACCACTGAGGTCAGGCTCACTGGTCTATAGCTCCCTGGCTTCACCTTACCACCTTTCTTAAACAGTGGCACCACGTTAGCCAACCTCCAGTCTTCCAGCACCTCACCTGTGGCTATCGATGATACAGATATCTCAGCAAAAGGCCCAGCTATCACTTGCTTAGCTTGCCACAGAGTTCTAGGGTACACCTGAGAAGTTCCTGGGGATTTATCCACTTTTATGTGTTTTGAGACATCTAACACCTCTTCCTCTGTAATGTGGACATTTTTTAAAATGTCACCATCTATTTCCTTACTTTCTGTGTCTTCCATGTCTTTCTTCATGATAAACATCATGCAAACTACTTGTTCAGTGTCTCCCCAGTCTCCTGCGGCTCCATACATAGACTGTCTTGCTGATCTTTGAGGGGCCCTATTCTCTCCCTAGTTACCCCTTTGTTATTAATGTATTTATAAACTCCCTTTGGATTCTTCTTAACCTTACTTGCTAACACTGTCTCATGTCCCCTTTTTGCCCTCCTGATTTCTCTCTCAAGTATACTCCTCCTGCCTTTATACTCTCCCAAGGATTCACTCGATCTCTGCTGTCTATACCTGGCAGATACTTCCTTTTTTTTCCTTACTAAAACCTCAATTTCTCTCATCATCCAGCATTCCCTACAGCTATCAGCCTTCCCTTTCATCTGAACAGGAATGCAGTATACTTTCTCTGGACTATCATTTCCTCATTTTTGAAGGCTTCCGGTTTTCCAGCTGTCCCTTTTACCTGCGAACATCTGCTCCCAATCTGCTTTTGAAAGTTTTTGCCTCATGCCATTAAAATTGGCCTTCCTCCAATGTAGAAATTCAACTTTTGGATGTGGTCTATCCTTTTCCATCACTATTTTAAAAATTCCTCTCCTTCTAAACCCTTAACACTATGGCAGTCCCAGTCTATGTTTGGAAAGTTAAAATCTCCCCCGATAACCACCCAAATTTTTTTATAGATAACTGAGATCTCCTTACAAATTTGTTTCTCAATTTCCCTCTGACTATGACGGGATCTATAATGCAATCCCAATAAGGTGATCATCCCTTTCTTATTCCTCAATTCCACCCAAATAACTTCTTTTAATGTATTCCCAGGAATATCCTCCCTTAGCCCAGTAGTCATGGGATCCCTTATCAAAAACACCACTCCCCCTCCTCTTTCGCCTCCCTTTCTGTCCCTCCTGTAGCATTTGTATCCTGGAACATTAAGCTGCCAGTCCTGTCCATCCCTGAGCCATGTTTCTGTAATTGCTATGATATCCCAGTCCCATGTTCCTAACCATACCCTGAGTTCATCTGCCTTCCCTGTTAGGCCCCTTGCATTGAAATGAATGCAGTTTAGTTTATCAGTCATACCTTGTTCTCTACTTTATCCCTGCCTGCCCTGACTCTTTGACTTGCTTCTTCTCTCAACTGTACCAATCTCAGATTGATCTCTTTCCTCACTATCTCCCTGGGTTCCATTCACCACCACCACCCCCACCACCCCCACCTTACTAGTTTAAATCCTCCCGAGCAGCTCTCACAAATCTCCCTGTCAGTATATTAGTCCCCTTCCAATTTAGGTGCAATCCGTCCTTCCTGTCCAGCTCACGTTAACCCAGAAGAGATTCCAATGATCCAAAAATGTGAACTCTTCACCCCTGCACCAGCTCCTCAGCCCATCATTCATCTGCTCTATCCTCCTATTCCTATCCTCACTCGCTCATAGCACCAGGAGTAAACCAGATATTACTATCCTCAAGGACATACTTTTTAAATTCCTGAATATCCGTCTGTATTCTCCCTTCAGAATCTTATCCTTTTCCCTTCCCTGTGTCGTTAGTTTTAGATTAGATGAGATTCCCTACAGTGTGGAATTCCCTTCAGCCCAACCAGTCCACACTGACCCTCCAAAGAGCAACCCACCCAAACCCATTTCCCTCTGACTAATGCACCTCACACTACGGGCAATTTAGCACGGCCAATTCACCCTGACCTGCACAGCTTTGGACTGTGGGAGGAAACCGGAGCACCCGGAGGAAACCCATGCAGACATGGGGAGAATGTGCAAACTTCACGCAGACAGTTGCCCGAGGCTGGAATTGAACCTGGGACCTTGGCGCTTTGTGGTAGCAGTACTAACCAGTTCCAATATGTGCAATGACCCCCTGCTGGTCCCTCTCCCCTTTCAGATCATTCTGCATCCTCTGAGACATCCTTGATCCTGGCACTGGGGAGGCAACACACCATTCTGGTTTTCACTGCTGGCAGCAGAAACGTCTGCCTGTGTTTCTAACGAGAGAGTCCCCTACCACAATCAATCACTTGGAACCTGACATACCCCAGATTACATTCGAGCTGTTCTCAGTACCAGAAACTTGGCTGCTCGTGCTACATTCCCTTGAGAGTCCATCACCCCCTACATTTTCCAAAACACCATACTTGTTTGAGATGGGGATAGTCACAGGAGAGTCCTTAACTACTTGCCTATCCCTCCTACCTTTCCTGGTTTTAACCCATCTATGTGACTACATCTGCAGCTTTCCTCCCTTCCTATAACTGCTATCCATCACACCGCCTTGGTCTTGTAAATTCCTCATTGCCTCCCACTAAACTCTGACCGATCCATGCGATCTGATAGGATTCACAACCAAAGACACTTCCTGCTGACATAATCATCAGTAACATGGAAACTCCCCCTAAACTCCCACATCCAACAGGAAGAGCACGTCACTCTACTTTTGTCCATCTTTGCTCCTTCATAATCCACAGACCCCAAAAGTAACACCATCTTATTGCTCTTAAAAATATATCTCCAGGCTAATTTTGTACTTATGGTTGATATTTTAAAAATGTAATCAAGAGACAGAACTCAGTAAAACATATAATCAAGAAATAACCCACTCTAGTCATTACTCTAGATCTACAGCAAGGTTACATGTAAAAACCACACACTTATCTGTTCCTGTGCTGTGACCTCTCCAACACCGGTTCCTCCAAGATCAACTGTGAATCTCACTGTTGGTTAATTTTTCCTAGATGCACTCTGATGTCCAGAGATACATGAATTCAGCCAGCAAAGACAGTAACTGTGCAGATTCACTGCTGGGTCAGGTAGCAGTGTAGGTTTCTTTCTCTCCCTCCCTCCCTCCCTCCCTCACTGAACACATGGTCACTGCCTTTGTCTGTCTTCCTCCTTTTAAAAGTGCCATTGTTTTGATCTTTTCTCCCCAAAGTTCCCAAACAATGTAACAGTTTATAAAACAATAATTGTTGCTCATGGAATTCAAGGAAATCACCTCCAACACCTAAAATGCCTCAAAAAAAGGAGCAGGTCTTACAGCCACAAATGTTTCCCGTCCTCCATCTTGGATTACCCAGGATCCTTTTGTGCAGTTCGGGAGGGGCATTGTGACACTTGATGGACAGCGGTATTTTTCCAAGTCGGGATGGTTGAGTGGCTTGGAGGGGAATTTGAAGGTGGTGGTGTTCCCATGTATCTGCTGCTGTTTTGCTTCGAGATGGCAGAGGGTATGGGTTTGGAAGCTGCTGTCCACATGAATGTATTTGAGTGTGTGCTGCTATGGCTGTCACACATCTCCTTCTGGAATGTGCCTTTGTAAAGGGAGCCTGGAGGGAGATGTAGTGGTTTATGTCGAGGTTCGTCACGAGCAGCTCCATGACTCCATGTTCTCCGGATTGTTCCCCAGGACACACATTGAGACAAACGTCAACTGTGCCTGGAGGACCGTCCCCTCGGTGAAAGACGCTCTTTGTTCTGCCCGAAACTTGTCGGTCTTCCAGGGCAAGGAGTTGACCCTGACCGGGCGTTGCAGACTGGCACATCCCAAGGTCCAGGACTACGTGCTGAGGGACACACTGAAGCTTGGGGCAGCTGCGGTGGGGAAAGACCACCGTCTGGGCTCTTCCTACTGAAGCACAAAGGGGATCTGTTCACTTTTGCGGCAAATGTGTGTAAATTGTCTCCTGCGTAGGTAAGAAATACCTTTGGCCTTTTCAACCACAGGGAATGTCAGATTGAAGATTCGATATGTGAAGCCTGTTCAGAACTGCTTTCGTACCTGTTTATGTAGATTCGGGTAATATTTCTGAATAAAGTATAATTTTTACAATTTAAATAAACAGTGTTTCTCCCAGGATGAGGCTATCCCATTGCGCCTCAGGTGTACGGATTCCTACTCCGATGTCTCAGAATGTGGGATACTTGCCTGTGAAATTTGTGATAATGGGGGACTGCGTTCCCGCTCTCCCCTGGTTTACAAACTAATAACAGATTGTATTTGCAAATATCCCGAAGGTGGTGCTGTTTTCACAACGTGCCTATGACTGCATTTCATGACCAGCAGCTGCTCTCTGTGCGTCACTTAAATTCTACCCCCCACTCCATGGATGCTTAGTCCACCTTTTATTTTGTTCCACCCTGCAATAAATACTATGCTCAACAAAGAACAGGAACAGGCCCTCAGCCCCATCAAGTTCAGGCGACACAGGACACATTTCTAAACGAACCATCTTTGCCTCAAGGTGGTCCATAACCCTGTATTCCCTGCCTGATTGTATATCCATCAAGATGCCTCTTAAATATTACAACAGTATCAGCCTCTTCCATTTCCTTTAGCAGCACATTCCAGGCACTTAACACCGTTGTCTCTCACACCCTCTTTTACTTTCAACCTATTTCATAGAGTCAGACAGCACAGAAAAGACCCTTCGGCCCAACTCGTCCATGCTGACCAAGTTTCTCCAAACTGCACTAGTCCCATTTGTCAGTCTTTGGCCCATATCCCTTTAAACCTTCCCTATTCATGTATTTGTCCAAATGTCTTTTCAATTTTGTAATTGTACCGCTGCCTCTGGTAGTTCACTCCACATACCAACCATCCTCAGTGTTAAAAAGTTACCCCTCAACTCTCTTTTCAATCTTTCTCCTCTCACCTTAAAAATATGCCCACAAGTTTTGAACTCCCCCACCCGAGGGAAAAGACCTTCGCTCTTCACCTTCTTTATACCCTTCATGATTTTATAAATCTCTGTAAGGTCACCCTTAACCCGTACACTCCAGTGAAGAAAGTCCCAGCTGATCCAGCCTCTCCTTATAACTCAAACCGTCCAGTCTCAGTAACATCCTTGTAAATATTTTCTGACCCCTGTCCAATTTAATCACAAGCTTCCGATACAAGGTGCCAGAATCAGACACAGTGTTCCAAAAGTGGCCTCACCAACATCCTGTCCAACTGTAAGATGACATCACTCCTTTCCTCAGTGGCCTGAGCATTGAAGGCAAACACGCTGAATTCCTTCTCAACCACCTTAGCTTTTTGTGACATAACTTTCAAAGAGCTATGTACCTGAACCCCTAGGTCACTCTGTTCAACAACACTACCCAGGGCTCTACCATTAACTACATAATCAGTCCTTGTTTGTTTTACCGAAATGCAACACCTCACCTTTATCCAAATGAAACTCCATCTGCCACTCCTGGTGTCATCCGCAAACTTACTAACCATGCATCCTAAATTCTCATCCAAATCGTTTCTATAAAGGACAAACAAGAGTGGACCTTCCATCGAGCCCTGCAGAGCACCACTGGTCACAGGCCTCCAGTCTGAAAAACAACCTTCCAACACCACCCTCTGTCTCCTACTCCCAAGCCAATTTTGCATCCAATTGATAAGCTCTCCCTGAATCCCATGTGATCGAACTTTACTAATTAGTCCACCATACGGAACCCTTGTCAAAGGCCTTGCTAATGTCGATGTCGACTCGACTGTTCTGCCCTCATCTATATTCTTGATCACATTCTCAAAACTCTCAATCAAGTTTGAGTCACAATTTCTGATGCGCAAAGCCATGCTGACTATCCCGAATCAGTCCTTGCCTTTCCAAATGCACATAAATCTTATCCCACAGGATTCCCTCCAACAACTTACCCTCCACTGATGGCAAACTCACGGATCTATAGTTCCCAGGATTCTCCTTACAGCTTTTCTAAAATAAAGGCACAACATTAGCCACCCTCCAGTACCTCACCCGTGGCTGTAGACGATACAAATATCCCAGCTCATGGCCCCACAATTTCTTCCCTAGCTTCCCATCCACATTGAAGAATCATCGAATCTCTACAGTGTGGAAGCAGACCATTTGGCCCAACAAGTCCACATCGAGCCTCTGAAGAGTATCCCATCCAAATCCATTTCCCCATTGCTCGACATTTATCCCTGACTAATGCACTTAAACTACACATCCCTGAACACGATGAGCAATATAACATGGCCACGCCACCAAACCTGCACATCGGTTAGATTAGATTAGATTGCTTACAGTGTGGAAACAGGCCCTTCGGCCCAACAAGTCCACACCGCCCTGCCGAAGCGCAACCCACCCATACCCCTACATCTAAATCTACCCCTTACCTAACACTACGGGCAATTTAGCATGGCCAATTCACCTGACCTGCACATCTTTGGACTGTGGGAGGAAACCGGAGCACCCGGAGGAAACCCACGCAGACACGGGGAGAATGTGCAAACTCCACACAGTCAGTCGCCTGAGGTGGGAATTGAACCAGCACCCAGAGGAAACCCACGCAGACACGTGGAGAACATGCAAACCCCACACAGACGGTTGCTCAAGGCTGGAATCAAACCTGGGTCCCAGGCACTGTGAGGCAGTAGTGCTAACCATTGAGCCACCGTACCCCCACCCCTATGATTTTGAAGAGCTGCTTTCTGGTGTTGTTTCCATGGAGGAAGTGTCAGCGTTCGATGTCATTACTTTTGTAAAGCCAATGGTGATCTGCGACCACTACACATGTGCAACCGAACACAGAAACTCACAAGTTGCTCAGTGAATCTCTGCTTTCATGAGGTCTACTGGACCTTAAATTCTTTTCTGGAAAAGTGTTGTGTTAACTGAAATAGCCGATGCCAAGTGCTTAACCTTTTAGGAATTATGACATCGTTTGAGGTAGCATGCTGGAAATTAAGCGGTTATTCCCCGGCTCGTCATAGATTTTATAAAAGCAGGTAAAATTCCCCAAATTATCTGTGTTTTTGAGAACCAGATCGATAGGAAACATGACCTAGCTTCTGTGTTGAACAAGAGTTACTATCTAATTAAAATAACTGAATTCTAACTATAGACATACAATTATGCACCACCAATGTATAACTGGAACAGATAAAACCCCTATCCCTATAACCCTGCATGTCCCATGGCTGATCCACCCAGCCTGCACATCCCTGGACACTATGGAGCAATTTAACATGGAGAAAGTGAGGACTGCAGATGCTGGTGATCAGAGTCGAGAGTGTGGTGCTGGAAAAGCACAGCAGGTCAGGCAAGCATCTGAGGAAGCTGCCTGATCTGCTGTGCTTTTCCAGCAATTTAGCACCGCCAATTAACCCTACCCTGCACATCTTTGGACTGTGAGAGGAAACCGGAGCACCCGAAGGAAACCCACACAGGCACAGGGAGAGTGTGGCAACTCTACACAGGCAGTCGCCCGAGGCTGGAATGAAACCCATGTCCCTGGTGATGTGAAACAGTAGCGCTAACCATCAAGCCACCCTACGATTTAAATCTCTGCCTTATTGCTTAAGAGCACAGTTTCCAGCAACTGATGAGGATAAGTAAACTGGTTTTCCTCAGGCTGATGGTTTTATTATACTGCTCTTTCCTTACCCAAGGTTTGGTAACTTCTGCCCAATCATTCCCACCCATCAGCCATTCAGCTGTCTGAGAGCCAATCAGATAGTTGTTGGCAGACAGAAAGTCTCTGAAAGGTGTGCAGCCCATTAGCTGAGGGTATATTCTGAATGTACATGAGTCATACAGTCATACAACATGGAAACAGACCCTTCAGTCCAACCAGTCCATGCCGACCATAATCCCAAACTCAACTATTCCCAACTGCCTGCTCCTGGCCCATATCCCTCTAAACATTTCTTATTCATGAACTTATCCAAATGTCTTTTAAACATTGTTAAGGTACCCACATCCACCACTTCGTCTGACAGTTCTTCCCACACCCGAACTGTTCTCTGTGTTTAAAAAAAAGCCTTCATTGTCTTTTGTAAAATCTTTCTCCTCTCACCTTGAAAATATACCCCCCTCATCTTGAAATCCCCCCCCCTCGGGAAATGACACTTATCTCTCCCCCTCATTATTTTATAAACTCTGTAAGGTCACCTCTGAACCTTCGACGCTCCAGTGAAAGAAGTCCCAGCCTATCCAGCCTCTCCTTATCACTCAAACCCTCCATTACTGGAAACATCCTGTTGAATGCTCTTGAGCTTAACAATGTCTTTCCTGTAATCGGGAGATGAGAACTGGGCATAGTACTCCACGTAATGTTCCAATTCCAAAACCCAATATCGTGTGAACTCAGTACAATGTATATGCCCCCGGCAATTGACATTTCCACCCTGGGAGAAACACCGTGACTATCCATTCTATGCCCCAAATTTTAGTAACTCTGTAGACCTCTGCCAGGTTCATCTGGAGTAACTCTGTGCTCGACGGTCTGTTCCTCGGGACGCACACCGAGACAGACATCGACTGCGCCTGGAGGACCATTACCTCGGTGAAAGATGCTCCTTGGCCTGCCTGTAACTTGTCGGTCTTCCAGAGCAAGGAGTTGATCCTGACTGAGTGTTGTACACCGGCACATTCCCAAGGTCCAGCACTATGTGCTGAGGTATGTACTAAAGCTTGGGGCAGCTGCTGCCAAGGTGCAGTGGGGATAGACCACCGTCTGGGGCCTTCTTGCTGAAGTACAATGGAGGGTGGGGGGGGGGGGTGTTGATTTGTAGCGCTGTTTCATTGCCTCCAAATGAATTTCCCTGCATGAGGAAAAAATGTTTTTGCTTTTTTGCAACTTTGGGGGTCTCTGGGAAATGGCAAAATTCCAACATCCTGTTTGTTTCTGCAAAGATAATGATTTAGAACATCTGTTTGTGCTTGTAGACAATTTTATGAATAAATATAGTTTTTAAATAAAAATAAATATTGTAGTCTGCTCAGGAGTGACAGACCCAGGTTTGGTGACGAGTGGGTAAGGTTGTGTAATCTGTTTCCAGATTATTATCTGCTGTTGATAAGGTTGGTTTAGTTGTTGAGGTTGGAAATGGCAGGACAGCTCAGCCCTGTGGAATGTTCCTCCTGCAATGTTGGGAAATCAGGGCATTTCCAGTGACCATGCTGACTACGTATGCAGGAAGCGTGTTCAGCTGCAGATATTCTGCACGGAGCACCTGGATGGACTCACTGTGGAGCATCCCTGAGGCTGAGAATGTCATGGATAGCACATTGAGTGAGCTGGTCACACCACCAGTAAGGACTACACTGACAGAGAAGAGTTGAGTGACCACCAGGACGATGGGTAAGCTTGTGTATGCAGAACAGGATTCTTCTTTGCCACTCCCCTCCAAACAGATATCCATCTCTGGATAATGTTGGGGGTGAATGGTCTCTCAGAGTAAAGCAGCAGTAGCACCATAACTGGTACTGTTGTACAGTGTCAAAAAGGGTAGTACTGGAAAAGCACAGCCAGTCAGGCAGCATCCGAGGAGCAGGAGTGTCAACATTTTGTGCATAAGCTCTTCATCAGGAAGGTGGGGGAGTGCCCAAGGGGGCTAAGAGGTATATTGGAGGGAAGGGCTGGCAGGAAATTGGTGGGGAAGGTGATATGTAGATGGAGGTATGGAGTGATGGTGATAGGTCAGAGTGAAGGGTGGAACGGACAGGTGGCTAGGAAGATTGTCAATAGCAGGACAATTCAAGAGGGCAGTGCCGAGTTGGAGGGTTGGATCTGGGATGAGTGGGGGGGGAGGGTAGATGAGGAAACTGGTGAAATCAACATTGATCCCGTGTGGTTACAGGGTCCCAAGGTGGAAGATGAGACCTTCTTCCTCCAATCGTCAAGTGGCTAGAAATTGGTGGTGGAGGAGGCCCAGGACTTGCATCTCCTTTGTGGAATGGGGGAGGAGTTGAAATGTTTGGCTACAGGGTGGAGGGGTTGTTTAGTGCGTGTGTCCCAGAGATGTTCTCTGAAATATTCTGCAAGTTGGCATCCCGTCTCCCCAATGTAGAGGAGACCACATCAAGAGTAGCGGACACAGTTGATGATGTGTGTGGAAGTACAGGAAAATCTCCACTGTTGTACAGCGGGGAAGGTCAAAGTGTGGGCGAGCAGTAATGATAGGGGACTGTATAGTGAGGGACACACAGAGATATCTCTGTGTCTGTGAGTGAGACTTCAAGGTCATGCGTTGCCTCCTTGTCTGGGTCAAGGATGTCACTGAGTGGGCACTGGATGTTCTGAAAGGGAGAGTGAGCAGCCAGAGATTGTGGTCCACATTGGCACTGACAACTTAGACAATGAGGGAGATGAAATCCTGTAAAATGAGCATAGGAGGTCAGCTAGCAAGTTGAATAGCAGGAACCTTTAGGGTTAAAATCTTGGGATTACTGCCAGTGCCACATGCCAGTCAGGCCAGGAATGGGAAGAACATACAGCTAAATATGTGGTAAAAGAGCTGGTGTCGGAGAGAGGGCTTCAGGTGTGTGTATCTTTGAGATGCCATCTGGGGCAGATGGGACTGGTCCAAGAGGGACCTAAGCTTGTGGGACATCAATATCCTGGCAGGGAGGTCCACTAGTTCCACTCTGCAGGGTGAAATAGGGAGGGATGTAAAGGTGGTGGGTAAGTTGCCTACTGATTAGGGAGAATATCTCAGCTTTACTGAGGGAGGACACCTTGGAGGGCTCACCCAGCAAGGCCTTATGGGTAGAGATCAGGGTTTAGGAAGGTGCAGTCATGGAGTCAAACAAACACAGAAACAAACCCTTCAGTCTAACTCGTCTGCACCTAACAGACATCCCAACTTAATCTAGTCCCATCTGCCAGTACTTGGCCCATATCCATCTAAATCCTTCCTATTCATAGACCCATCCAGATGCCTTTTAAATGCTGTAATTGTACCAGCCTCCACTTCCTCTGGCAGCTCATTCCATACATGCACCACCCTCTGGGTGAAACAGTTGCCCCTTAGGTCCCTTTTTTCATTTTTCCCCTCTCACCCTAAACCTGTGCCCTCCGGTTCTGGACTCCCCCACACCTGGGAAAAGACCTTGTCTATTTACCCTCTTCACAACCCTCATGATTTTATAAACATTGTTACCTGTCCTGAAGTCTGCCTTCCAAGTGGCCGAGCAGAGGCTGATAGCCAATAGCCAAGTTGGGTACTCACGGGGATGGCCTTAACTGGGACCTTGGGTTCATGTCACACTCCAGGTGACCCCTCTGTCCTACACACACACACACACACACACACACACACACACACACACACACACACACACGTAGGTTTGTGCGGTGAATTTGTACTTGCAGAATTGTATTTTATTTTGCTCAAAAACTGCATGAATCCATGTATGATTCTGTAAATCCCTTTTATAGAGATAGAATCAGTCTGAACATTGGGACACAGGCAGACAGACCTTTAACCTTCCACCTTCAATGCATATCTGAGCTGACATGGCACGTATTGTTAAAGTTCACTTGACAATATAACTTTTAAAAAACTTTTTGGGATTTACATAGGAAAGAACTGAAACCAACATGGTCATTCTAAAAGATGAGAGACTTAACAAACAATCCAGGTCTTTTTCAGTATATAATTTCAGTTACATCACATTGTAAAATTTTGCTCTAAATTCTGTGTCTTGTGATCTTATTCTCCACAATCACCTGATGAAGGGGCAGCACTCTGAAAGTTAGTGCTTCTCAATAAACCTCTTGGACTATAACCTGGTGTTGTGTGATTTTTATCATTCTTTTAACACTTAGTATGAAAGTTTATTTGTATCTAGGTATCTTTGTAGCTAAGATGACCCCGTGTGTGGCGACATTATACACTTTTCACTGGACTCCTGTACACGTGACAATAAAAGCTAAATCTAAATTTATGCATGAGACTGGAGGAAGTGGGTAAAGTCCTTAACGAAAACTTTGCATCAGTATTATCAAAGCAGAAGGGTATGGTGAGTTTTGCGAGAGCTGTTTTGATATTTCAGATGTTGGGTATTTTAAAAAGCATTAAGGTGGACAAGACCCCGGCCCTGACGGGATCCCTCCCAGAACGCTGAAGGAGGCAGGTGAGGGAATTTCTGGAACCTTGTACGAAATCTTTGTATCCTCTTTTGTAGGTAGTGAAATGTCCCCTTGAAATAAAATAACAGCTATTTTGGGAGACTGAAAGCAACATTGAGAAACTGAATGCCATGCTGGGAAAACTGGCCAACCGAACAAAGAGCTGGGAATTGGAGCAGGTTAGACAGACAGATACACAAATCTTGATTGATTGCATTGAATAGGTGTTAATGAGACACTGGTATTGAGATATTAAGCCAGGACACTTCCAACATTCACTTGGATCAAGCCAGACAGGTACATGAACCATTCACCTCGATTAACGATTGAATTGCTGTTGACAGGGCAATGTTGCAAGGTTGTGGGTGGACCAATAGTTCTGAGTTTCAGGAAAACTGTTTCTGAGACAGCTCAGCTCAATCGATAGGGAAATTACAATATCCAACTCTGTCTTTTGTAACCCTCTTCCTGCGATAGAAACATCAAGTGACTAAATTATGCTAATTACATTGTGACATTAAACTACTGCTCAGTAACTGTACTCAGAAATGACCTGAATAACTAATTTTAAAAACACCTTCAAATCAGAGAGCCCTCACACACTCCAGAGAGAATATTAGCACCAAGAAACAGCAACGTCAGGAAGAACAACCTCAACTCCAATTTGACCAGCTTCAATCAGGGTAATATAAACCTTTTTATTAACTATTGGATCCTCCTGGTGTCTCAATACAAGGAAATATAGTCTTGGGTGTGTACAGGATGCCTTTGGTTTGTTGGGATAGAGTCAAACTCAAAGGTTTTGTTTATTTACTTCAAATGCTCCTGTCCAGAACGGGACGGCATTTACCGCAGTGTACACACACAAAGATGTTTTTATGAATAAATTATATTTTTAAGTAAAAAATATGTTGTGCTTCTAAAGCAAATTGTAAATGAGTGTGAGGTTATTTAGGAACTGTAAGGTTACTCAGGAAGTTAGAAGGAAAAACTGGCATCAACGATAATAAATGTCTCATGTCGATAAGTAAATCAGATCTACTCGAAAATGACGTTTAGATTTGAATCGCAGACCAGTGTTTTTTATTTTAAAAATATACTTTATTCATAAAATATTTTGATGATCTGTACAATTGGTCATGCTATACATCCGTAAACATTCCATTTTTTTGCACACCGAAAACAGAGTAATCATTCATATATACAGGCCTATACGATTACTATCCACATAGTTAGCTGAGGCGTCAGCAGAGCCCAAATGACTGTGCGGGGCCCCTGTTCTTCTTTAGGCAGGCAGATGTTACACGGTGGTCTTTCCCCACCACGCCTTGGCGGCAGCTGCCCCAAGCTTCAGCGCCTCCCTCAACACATAGTCCTGGACCTTGGAATGTGCCAGTCTGCAACATTCAGTCGGGGTCAACTCCTTCAGCTGGAAGATCAACAGGTTTCGGACCGCCCAGAGAGCGTCCTTCACTGAGTTGATGATCCTCCAGGCACAGTTAATGTTCGTCTCGGTGTGAGTCCCGGGGAACAGGCCGTAGAGCACGGAGTCCTGCGTCACGGCGCTGCTCGGGACGAATCTCGACAAACACCACTGCATTCCTCTCCAGACTTCTTCTGCGTAGGCACATTCCAGAAGGAGGTGTGTGACAGTCTCGTCCCCCCCGCAGCCACTTCGAGGGCAGTGTGCGGTGCGGCAGAGAGTCCGGGCGTGCATAAAGGATCTCACAGGCAGAGCCCTTCTCACCACCAGCCAAGCCATGTCTTGGTGCTTGTTGGAAAGTTCTGGCGATGAGGCATTCTGCCAAATGGCTTTGACAGTCTGCTCAGGGAACCGCTCGATAGGATCCGCCCTCTCCTTTTCCCGAAGGGTCTCAAGGACGCTACGTGCTGACCACTTCCTGATGGACTTGTGGTCAAAGGTGTTTTTCTTCATAAACTTCTCCACGAAGGACAAGGTGATACAGAACGGTCCAACTACTCGGAACGTTCCACGGCAGCGAGGCCAGGCCCATCCTTCGCAACACCGGGGACAGGTAGAACCTCAGTACGTAGTGACACTTGGTGTTTGCGTCCCGGGGATCCACGCACAGCTTGATGCAGCCACACACAAAGATGGCCATCAGGGTGAGGGTGGCATTGGGTGTATTTTTTTCCCCTGTTGCCCAGATCTTTGTACAGTGAGCCCATTCGGACCCGGTCCATCTTTGACCTCCATATAAACTGGAAGATGGCCCGGGTGACTGCAGCGGCACAGGTTCTGGGAATAGGCCAGACCTGTGCCACGTTTAATAGCAATGACAGTGCCTCACACCTGATGACCAGGTTTTTTCCCACGATGGAGAGCGACCGTAGCTTCCATCTGCCCAGTTTCTGCCTCACTTTGCTGATACGCCCCTCCCAAGATTTGGCGCATGCCCCAGCCCCCCCGAACCAAATACCCAGCACCTTCAGGTGGTCGGTCCTGAAGGTGAAAGGGATCGAGGATTGGTCGGCCAGTTCCCGAAGAGCATGGCCTCGCTCTTGCCTCGGTTTACCTTGGCCCCGAGGCCCGTTAGAACTAGTCACATATGCACACGGGTCTGTGTACGGACAGCAGATCCGAGCAGAAAACAGCGACGTCATCCATGTACAGGGAGGCCTTAACCTGCAGGCCCCCACTGCCAGGAATACTCACCCCTCTCAGGCTCGCATCCTTCCTGATGGACTCGGCAAATGGCTCTATGCAGCACACAAACAAGGCAGGAGAGAGAGGGCAGCCCTGCCTGACTCCAGATCTGACTGGGAAGCTCTCTGATTCCCACCCATTGATTGAGACTGCACTGACAATGTTGGTGTAGAGCAGTCTGATCCAATTGCAGATTCCCTCCCCAAAGCCCATTTTGGAGAGAACATCTCTCATATACCTGTGTGATATCCTGTCAAAGGCTTTCTCCTGGTCCAGGCTGATCAGGCAGGTGTCCAACCCTCTGTCCTGCACGTAGGCGATCGTATCCCTGAGGAATGCGAGACTCTCAGAGATCTTCCTGCCCGGTACAGCACAGGTTTGGTCAGGGTGAATCACCGACCCCAGAGCAGACCTGACCCGGTTGGCGATTTCCTTTGACAGAATTTTGTAATCTGTGTTTAACAGTGAGATTGGTCTCCAATTTTTGAGTTCCTCCCTCTCCCCCTTCCGCTTGTAGATGAGGGTGATGATGCCTTTCCTCATGGATTCACTCATGGTACCTGCCCGGAGCATACTGACATACACCTCCAGCAGGTCCTGGCCAATCAAGTCCCACAGAGCGGAATACAGCTCAACCGGTAAGCCGACGCTTCCGGGAGTTTTATTCTTTTCGAAGGACTCGAGGGCCTTGGTCAGCTCGTCCAGAGATAGCGGCTGGTCCAGCCTCTCTCGTGTTCTGTCGTCTAAGACCTGTTGTGGTTCTGTTCGCCGAGCTGGGAATTTATGTTGCAGACGTTTTGTCCCCTGTCTAGGTGACATCCTCAGTCTTTGGGAGCCTCCTGTGAAGCGCTTCTGTGATGTTTCCTCCGGCATTTAGAGTGGTTTGAATCTGCCGCTTCCGGTTGTCAGTTGCAGCTGTCCGCTGCAGTGGTCGGTATATTGGGTCCAGGTCGATGTGCTTATTGATTGAATCTGTGGATGAGTGCCATGCCTCTAGGAATTCCCTGGCTGTTCTCTGTTTGGCTTGTCCTATAATAGTAGAGTTGTCCCAGTCGAACTCATGTTGCTTGTCACCTGTGTGTGTGGCTACTAAGGATAGCTGGTCGTGTCGTTTCGTGGTTAGTTGGTGTTCATGGATGCGGATCGTTAGCTGTCTTCCTGTTTGTCCTATGTAGTGTTTTGTGCAGTCCTTGCTTGGGATTTTGTACACTACATTGGTTTTGCTCATGCTGGGTATCGGGTCCTTCGTCCTGGTGAGTTGTTGTCTGAGAGTGGCTGTTGGTTTGTGTGCTGTTATGAGTCCTAGTGATCACAGTAGTCTGGCTGTTAGTTCGGAAATGTTCTTGATGTATTGTAGCGTGGCATGTACTAGTTCCGTTGTCTCTCCCTTAGGCATCCTTTGATGAAATTGCACGGATATCTGTTTTTGGCGAATACATTGTATAGGTGTTCTTCTTCCTCTTTTTGCAGTTCTGGTGTACTGCAGTGTGTTGTGGCCCTGGATTAGTGTGGAGCAGCTGTGAGGAAGAACAGAGAGAACCAGAGGCCTGGATCAGTGCAGAGCAGCTGAGAGCTGAAGAGGAGCCGATGGAGAGCTGCAACAGTCTGGAATGGCTGAGAGCTGGATTGGAGCGGATTAGAGACCTGGATCAGCACAGAGTGACCGAGAGCTGGATTGGAGCTGATTAGAGACCTGGATCAGGACAGAGTGACCGAGAGCTGGATTGGAGTGGATTAGAGGCCTGGATCAGCACAGAGTGACCGAGATTTGGATGGGGGGGGGATTAGAGGCCTGTGTCAGTACAGAGTGACTGAGAGCTGGATTGGGGTGGATTACAGGCCTGTGTCAGTACAGAGTGACTGAGAGCTGGATTGGGGTGGATTAGAGGCCTGGATCAGCACAGCGTGACCGAGAGCTGGATGGGGGCGGATTAGAGGCCTGGATCAGCACAGAGTGACCGAGAGCTGGATGGGGGCGGATTAGAGGCCTGGATCAGCACAGAGTGACTGAGAGCTGGATTGGAGTGGATTAGAGGCCTGTGTCAGTACAGAGTGACCGAGAGCTGGATGGAGGGGATTCAAGGCCTGGATCCGTACAGGATGGCTGAGGCCTGTATCAGTACAGAATGGCTGAGGCCTGGAATGGAGCAGACTGGAGACTTGGAGCGGAGTGAAAGCGGTAATTGGACTGGAGGTGGTTGTGGAGCTGGGGGAAGCTTGCTGTGAAGGTGATAGGTACATGCAAGTGGGTGGGGGTTGGGGAGCATTGATGGGGATAGGTCAGCGTGGAGTGTGGAGTGGATAGGTGGGAAGGAAAATGGACAGGTGGGACAAGTCAAGTGGAGGGGCGCGTCTGAGATGAGGTGGGGGGTGGAAGATGAGGAAACGGCTGAAGTCAACATTGATGCTGTGTGGTTGGAGGGTCCGAAGGTGGAAGATGAGGCATTGTTCCCCCCCTGGTGTGAGGTGGGCTGGGCTTTGCACTTTGTAGCTCAGGGTGTTGGTGCCCTTGCTTGGTAGGTTGGCGAAGAAGCAAACGGTGGTAAGACATGGAGCAGATGGTGACTGAGAGCAGTTAAGAGGGAAGGTGTTTATGAAGCATGTTGAGAGATATAGTGAGGAAATCGAGGGAAATGGTCACATATGCAGCAGAGGTTTGGTGGGCTTAACGGTTTTAAACTTAGGACGGATCTTGCTTGGAGAGGGAAGAAAGGTATTCCAAAGACTGCCCGAGCAAACCTGGGCGTTAACGGAGCAGTGACAAGACAAGTCGCAGTATAACAGCAGTGCCTACAGAAAAAGTGCAATTCAGATTCAGTCATTGGTTTGTAAATCAGGGGAGAGCGTGACCGCAGTCCCCCACTACCACAAATTTTGCAGTCGAGTATCCCGCATTTGGGGACATCGCAGGCGTCAGCACACCCGAAGTGCAATGGGATAGCCTCGTCCTGGGAGAACTTTTTTTTAATTTCAGAAATATGCTTTATTCATAAAATACATTGATGGTCTGTACAGTTGAATATGCCATACATATGTAAACATTCCATTTGTTTACATACCTAAAACAGAGTAATCATTCCTATTTACAGGTCTGTACGATTACATTTTTAGCTGAGGCGTCAGCAGAGCCCAAATGACTGCGCGGGGCCCCCTGTTCTTCTTTAGGCAGGCAGATCTTACACGGTGGTCTTTCCCCACCGCGCCTTGGCGGCAGCTGCCCCAAGCTTCAGCACGTTCTTCAACACGTAGTCCTGGATCTTGGAATGTGCCAGTCTGCAACACTCAGTCGGGGTCAACTCCTTCAGCTGGAAGATCAACAGGTTTCTGACCACTCAGAGAGCGTCCTTCACCGAGTTGATGATCCTCCAGGCGCAGTTAATGTTCGTCTCGGTGTGAGTCCCCGGGAACAGGCCGTAGAGCACGGAGTCCCACATCACGGCGCTGCTCGGGACGAACCTCGACAAACACCACTGCATTCCTCTCCAGACTTCTTCTGCATAGGCACATTCCAGAAGGAGGTGTGTGACAGTCTCGTCCCCCCCGCAGCCACTTCGAGGGCAGCGTGCAGTGCGGCAGAGAGTCCGGGCGTGCATAAAGGATCTCACAGGCAGAGCCCTTCTCACCACCAGCCAAGCCACGTCTTGGTGCTCGTTGGAAAGTCCTGGCGATGAGGCATTCTGCCAAATGGCTTTGACAGTCTGCTCAGGGAACCGCTCGACAGGATCCGCCCTCTCCTTTTCTCGAAGGGTCTCAAGGACACTACGTGCTGACCACTTCCTGATGGACTTGTGGTCAAAGGTGTTTTTCCTCATAAACTTCTCCACGAAGGACAGGTGATACGGAACGGTCCAACTACTCGGAGCGTTCCGCGGCAGCGAGGCCAGGCCCATCCTTCGCAACACCGGGGATAGGTGGAACCTCAGTACGTAGTGACACTTGGTGTTTGCGTACCGGGGATCCACGCACAGCTTGATGCAGCCACACACAAAGATGGCCATCAGGGTGAGGGTGGCATTGGGTGTATTTTTCCCCCCGGTGCCCAGATCTTTGTACAGTGAGTCCCTTCGGACCTGGTCCATCTTTGACCTCCATATAAACTGGAAGATGGCCCGGGTGACTGCAGCGGCACAGATTCTGGGAATAGGCCAGACCTGTGCCACGTTTAATAGCAATGATAGTGCCTCACACCTGATGACCAGGTTTTCTCTGGCGATGGAGAGCGACTGTAGCTTCCATCTGCCCAGTTTCTGCCTCACTTTGCTGATACGCCCCTCCCAAGACTTGGCGCACGCCCCAGCCCCCCCGAACCAAATACCCAGCACCTTCAGGTGGTCGGTCCTGACGGTGAAGGGGATCGAGGATTGGTCGGCCCAGTTCCCGAAGAGCATGGCCTCGCTCTTGCCTCGGTTTACCTTGGCCCCCGAGGACCGTTCGAACTGGTCACATATGCACATAAGTCTGCGCATGGACAGCGGATCCGAGCAGAAAACGGCAATGTCATCCATGTACAGGGAGGCCTTAACCTGCAGGCCCCCGCTGCCAGGAATAGTCACCCCCTCTCAGGCTCGCATCCTTCCTGATGGACTCGGCAAATGGCTCTAAGCAGCACGCAAACAAGGCGGGTGAGAGGGGGCAGCACTGCCTGACTCCAGATCTGACTGGGAAGCTATCCAGTCTCTTGATATTTGGCTGTGGCTTCAGCGGATCTGACCGAGAGCGTTCGGGACACAAACAGGTAATCTATCCTTGAGCAGATAGACCCGTCTGCCCGTGACCAGGTGCATCTACGCTGCGCTCCATCTGCAGGGGTGCTGAAGACATCGTGCAGCTTGGCATCTTTTACCGTGTCCATCAGGGCTCTGAACGTGGCATCCAGTTTAGAAGAATAAGTGGACAGAGCTGAATATAAGAGAGGATGGTGTAAGACGTGCAGCATATCTGTCCATATAGATGCACGGTATATAGAAAGCCGTATGAAGCACAGAAATGAGCGCCCTCTGCTGAATGTTCTGTTTTTTGTTTGTAAATCAGGGGAGAGCGCGAACGCAGTCCCCCACTACCACAAATTTTGCAGTCGAGTATCCCGCATTTGGGGACATCGCAGGCGTCAGCACACCCGAAGTGCAATGGGATAGCCTCGTCCTGGGAGAACCACCTTGGTGATCATGGTATCTCCCCTGCCAGGTAAGTATGCTTAATACTCGCACTCGCTCAAACCCAACAACAGCCCATAGCTCTTACACTCACACTAACTGCATTTTCGGAAATCGAAAATTCACCTGCCTGAGGTTCCCTGTCTGCACAACAGCGCCATTTCTCACCTGGATCAAAGAACACCCGGAGAAAAGCTCATGTTTCACTGAATACTACACTCACTGGGCACCCGGAGAAGCTGCACTAATTTGCATTTCTTTCGGAAACGAGAACGCCCCGCCCCCTTCAGACTGACTCCTCTTTCACCAAAACAAAGCCCCACAAATCTCTCAGACACCTGAAGCACTCTGTTATCAAACACTGTTTACGTAATGTTAGGTGAACGCGAATAAAAGCAATTTTTAAGCTTTGCTGGTGAAACTTGAAAGATATTTTGCCATCACTTTTTCCTAATCCCTACAAACTGAACAAATCTTCTTTTGTGAAACTGCAGCTTTGCAATCTCCCACCCTCTGTGTTCCACCATGTAAATCAATTCCTTCAGGAGACCTCACGGTTAAGATTAAGGATTCCAGGGACAAGGAAATATTTCTCAATGTTGTTTGGATGTGACATTAAACTGAGAGCACCACCTTTTCTGGATACACATTCTTTAACACCCTCTGGTGTGAAAGAAACAGGCCCGTGATTCAAATGTAAATATCATTTTTAATGTAAATATCATTTTTATACATACATATCCTATGTTCCAGCGGCTGATGTCCTGACCTTCCTGGGAAGGTACGTCCAAGTTGAGGGAGAAGCCACTGATGTGATCGACCCCATTGGGATCTGGACCAGTAAGCGGCAGGTCAGGGTAACTCTGAGGGCCGATGACAGTGGGAACATCCTCCACCCACCCTCGAGCTTCGCAATTGGAGGGAGCAGAGGCTACCTGACATATGCAGGGCAGCCGAAAGTGTGCCGAACCTGTGGGAAGTCGGGACACGTGGCGGTGGATTGCAAAGTGACCATCTGCAGGAACTGCAAACAGGAGGGTCACCTGACTAAGGACTGTCAGGAAGAAAAGAGCTGCAACCTGTGCGGAGAGGCGGGCCACATGTCCAAGACCTGTCCAAGACGGGGGGGCCCCCACTTACGCACAGATGGCTGGAGGTGGCAATGTGACCCGTGGACCCCCAAAGACCAGTAAGGTCCACCCGGACAGTAGGGAAACGGAGTCTGGTGGCACCCAGAAAGAAGAACAGGCTGGAGTGGAGGAGGCGGCAGCCAGCGGAGAGACACAGCAGCTGATCTTAGCTCTAGCCGGGCAGATGGAAGAAATGGAGGAGGAGGAGGTAATCAAGCAGGCAGAGGAGTGGACACCTGTTAAAAACAGGAAGAGGAAATCTTGCCAGGCCCCCAAAGCCTCCCAGCAAAGGGGGAAAAGACAGCTGCACGAGGGAAGGACGGCCAGCTCTTCGGAGGGGGAAGCTGGACGCAAAGAAGGTCATCACCACCAGAAGAAGAGACAGAGCGCCGTCGGTAAATAGGAGGGCATTTCCTCCCAACCAGGAGACAATAGACCCCCTGAAGTCACTCTCCACCCAGTGAGAACCAGGGGGTACCCACTGCCCCACAACTACAGGCAACCGAGAGCTGTGATCCTCTGACAGTCCCATTGTCAGACACAGAACTGGACAGGGAGGACCCTTGCCTTGGCTCAATGATGCCAGAGCGGGTAAATGACCCCAGTGAGGAGCTGGATAGCTACCTCAGCCCAGCGAAGGTCCAGCAGTTCGTGCTTACCTTGGGGATGTAGACAAGTCACCCCAGACACAGGACAGTCAAATGGACAATGGTAACTCCATAAACTGGGGGTTAAAGAAATTTCATTTGCTTTCATATAACAGGGCACCCACTCAGTAGGTGGGTTCCACTGAAGCCACAGCCAAATACCAAGAGACTGGATAGTTAATAAAGGTAACTGTTAATAGGATAACTGTAAATTATATCAATTCAATTTGTTCTTTGTAATGTTAAGACATGCAATGTATATAACTATGAACGACATGGAAAATTGTACAAGTACCAAAGATTTATTTACATGAATAAAGTATATTTTGAAATAAAAAAAGTAAATATCATTTTTATATGTCTCTGATTTACTCGCTTACTTCCAGCCTAGTATAAATACCTTCTCTCAGCCTAGTATAAATACCATCCTATTTCTTCCTTTTTTTTAGCTTTGACAAGGGGTCAGTTAGACTCAAAATATCAGCTCTCTTTTCTCTCCTTCAGATGCTGCCAGACCTGCTGAGATTTTCCAGCATTTTCTCTTTTGATTTCAGATTCCAGCATCCGCAGTAATTTGCTTTTATTTATAAACATTGGAGTTTTACTCTCATCAACAAACCAACAAATGCCCTTCATCAGGAATAGAGGCAGGAAGCTTGCAGAGTGGAGAGATAAATGAGAGGGGGTGGGGGTGGGGAGAAAGTAGCAGAGTAGAATAGGTGAAGGGGGATGGGGTGGGGAGGTAGGTCAGAGGGGAGGGTGGGGGAAGGTAGCAAAGAGTACAATAGGTGAATGGAGATGGGGATGGGGGGGTGATAGGTCAGAGAGGAGGGTGGAGTGGGTAGGTGGGAAGGAAGATTGGCTGGTAGGACAGGTCATGGGGACGGTGCTGAGCTGGAAGGTTGGAACTGGGGTGAGGTGTGGGAAGGGGATATGAGGAAACTGGTGAAGTTCACATTGGTGTCCTGGGGTTGAAACTCTGGACGTGGCGTCCAGTTTACTGTTCCCATCCACCCCCTCCCCACCCCCCCACCCCTGCCGGATCGTCCATCTGCATCAATGATACAGTTGAAGTCTCCGGCCAGAATGACCAGCCTGGACGTAGCCAGCAACAGTGGAAGCTGCTGCAGATGGCCAACCGTTCACTCTTTCCCACTGGGGCGTACACATTAATCAGTCTCAGGGGAACATTCCTCTACATGATGTCCACGACGAGGAGGCACCCGCTCACCACCTCCTCAACCTCAGAGATGGTGAAGTTGCCTCCTCGCAGCAGGATACCCAGGCCGGAGGCGAGGCTATCGTTGCCCCCTGACCAAACTGACGGCCCATGGGCCCACAAGCTCGACCATCTCCTGTAACTGCTGAGGTGCGGTATCCCACACTCCTGCAGGAACAGGACATCGGCTTTAACATTGGCCACGAAGGCCATCGTAGAAACACATCGCGTGGCCGATTTGATGCTATGCACATTGATGCTGGCAATTTTTAACCCCATTTTAACAGTTTACGAGGTGAACAGTGTCCATTTGCTGGTGGTCTTGCCCCTCTGGGGAAGCTGTGTGCATCCCCGTGGTGACGGCAAACTGCTGGACCCTCCCAGGGCTGAGGTAGCTGTCCGGCTCCACGCTGGAGTCATTTCCCCGCTCTGGTGTCTTCGGGTCGGGCCCAGGGTCCACATAGTCTAGTCCAGTTCTCCATCTGACAGCGGGGCTGTATCAGGACCGCTGCTCCCAGTTACCTGGAGCTGTGGGCCGGTGGGTACCTCTTGGTTCTCACCAGGTCGGGGGAGGCCTTTACCCATCCCCTCAGAGGGATCGTCTTTTCCTGCTTTGCCCTCCTTTTTCCTCACGGCGCTCTGCCTCTTCCTCTGGTGATGACCCTCCATGCTCCCGTCCTCACCGTCGGAAGAGCTGCCTGTATCCTCGTCGTGTAGGTGTCGCTTCCCCCTTCGCTGGGTGGCTTTGGGAGGTTTCCTCTTCCTGTTTTTGACAGTAATCCAATCCTCTGCTTCCTTTGATCCCTCCTCTTCCATTTCCTCCGTCTGTCTTGAAGGAGCTTGGATCGGCTGCTGCATCTCCCCGCTGTCTGCCGCCTGCTCTGCTACAGCCTGCCCTTCCTTCTGGGTGCCTCCAGACACCGTCCCCGTGCTGGTTTGTGGTACCTTGCTGGTCTTAGGTGGTCCACGGCTCGTGTTGCCACCTCCGGCCATCTGTGTGTAGGTGGTGGCCCCTCGTCTTGGGCAGGCCTTGTACATGTGACCCGCCTCTCCACACAGATTACAGTTCTTGGCTTCCTTACATTCCTTGGTCGGGTGGCCTTCCTGCTTGCAGTTTCGGCAGACGGTCACCTTACAATCCGCCGTCATGTGGCCTGGCCTCCCGCAGGTTCGGCACACTTTCGGCAACCCTGCGTATGTCAGGAAACCTCTGCTTCCTCCGATGGCAAAGCTGGAGGGTGGGTGGAGGATGTTCCCACTGGCATCGACCCTCAGGGTTACCCTGACCTGTCGTTTGCTCAGGAGATGTTCTGAGGTGCAGGTTCCGATCCCATTGTGACAGATGCTGGAATTTGAATCCTAAGAGATCAGGAATTAGCTGTCTTTAAAGTTTAGAGTTTTAGGTATCGTTGGTAAAAGGGACGATGGCAATACTGCGAGTAAATGGTAACTGTTCAATCAGCCATGGCTACATTAAATGGTGGGATAAATGGTCTGCTGTCCCTGTGTTCCTGGGGATGAGAGGTGGTAATCAAAACAGGAGCAGGTTTGTGAGGTGTACTGATAATAACGTAGGAGAATGTGAGGACTGCAGATGCTGGAGAGTCAGAGTTGAAGAGTGTGGTGCTGGAAAAGTACAGCCGGTCAGGCAGCATCCGAGGGGCAGGAGAGTCGACGTTTCAGGCATAAGCCCTTCATGAGGAAGGGCTTTTCACTTGTTTTTGGGCTGGACCTTCAACCGGCCGTAATGTGCAGTGCAGGGGCTACTCCAGCAGAGGGAGGCAGTGATCCATCTGCTGGGGTCTGTGGAGCTGACCGTTTTCCAGCATTAAGGAAGATATTCACCCCAGCTGCCTGCACAGTTACAATGGTCCCCTCACAAGATAGCAACAGTAGACCATTCAGCCTGTAGATGCTGCCCCACCGCTCATTTAGGTCATGGTTTTTCATCATTTATATCAGTGATGTGGATGTGAATACAGGAGATATGGTTAGTAAGTTTGCTGATGACGCTAAAATTGGTGGATCCTGTCTCTCTCTTTCTTTCTCTCTATCCCACCCCCTCCCCTGGTTTACAATCCATAGAGAAGACAATTCTGTATTTGTCCAGCAGAGGGAGAATCCTTGAGGGTGTGAGTGAACATCTGCCATTTTGCTCTGTCCAGTCCCATGTTTATTGAGCTTTCGTTCACTCACCCCACAGATACCCCTTCCAATCATCACTGCCCCCCTTTCACATTGTTCCATACCGCAGTAACTGCCACGTGATTGTCCCTATCCGACATAATTCCTACAATGACCTGCAATTCTCTCCACACGTACAATTTTCTCTCTGCCATTTATTACCTCCCCATGAATGCCACTTCTGCATTTTCCTTCACTCAAGCAGTTTTTCCGAGCCCCTGTTTCGAAATACCACTGAGGTCCGAGACCTGGGAAAAGTAACGTCAAATACAGTGTGTGCAGGAGATCTGCTGCAAACATCGGGGTCGGGGTGGAGAAACTCAGCAGATCTGGCAGCAAGGAGAAAGTGAGGACTGCAGATGCTGGAGATCAGAGTCGAGAGTGTGGTGCTGGAAAAGCACAGCCGGTCAGGCAGCATCTGAGGAGCAGGAGAGTCAACGTTTCGAGCATAAGACCTTCATCAGGAACGAGAAGGGGTGCCCAAGGGGTCTGAGAGATAAATGGGAGAGTGGGTGCGGCTGGGGGGAAGGCAGCTGGGAATGCGATAGGTCGATGAAGGGGGAGGGTGAAGGTGACAGAGTGGAGGGTGGAACCGATAGGTGGAAAGGAAGATGGACAGGTGTGACACTGTTGAAGAAGGGTGGTAAAGACAAGCCAGGGAACTATAGACCGGTGATCCTGACCTCGGTGGTGGGCAAGTTGTTGGAGGGAATCCTGAGGGACAGGATGTACATGTATTTGGAAAGGCAAGGTCTGATTCGGGATAGTCAACACGGATTTGTGCGTGGGAAACCATGTCTCACAAACTTGATTGAGTTTTTTGAAGAAGTAACAAAGAAGGTTGATGAGGGCAGAGCAGTAGATGTGATCTATATGGACTTCAGTAAGGCGTTCGACAAGGTTCCCCATGGGAGACTGATTAGCAAGGTTAGATCTCATGGAATACAGGGAGAACTGGCCATTCAGATACAGAACTGGCTCAAAGGTAGAAGACAGAGGGTGATGGTTGAGGGTTGTTTCTCAGACTGAAGGCGTGTGACCAGTGGAGTGCCACAAGGATCGGTGCTGGGCCCTCTACTTTTTGTCATTTACATAAATGATTTGGATGCGAGCATAGGAGGTACGGTTAGTAAGTTTGCAGATGATACCAAAATTGGAGGTATAGTGGACAACGAAGAGGGTTACATCAGATTACATCAAGATCTGGATCAGACGGGCCAATGGGCTGAGAAGTGGCAGATGGAGTTTAATTCAGATAAATGCGAGATGCTGTATTTTGTGAAAGCAAATCTTAATGGTAAGGTCCTAGGGAGTGTTGCTGAACAAAGAGACCTTGGAGTGCAGGTGCATAGCTCCTTGAAACTGGAGTCACAGGTAGATAGGATAGTGAAGAAGGCATTTGGTATGCTTTCCTTTATTGGTCACGGTATTGAGTACAGGAGTTGGGAGGTCATGTTGCAGCTGTACAGGACATTGGTTAGGCCACAGTTGGAATATTGTGTGCAATTCTGGTCTCCTTCCTATCAGAAAGATGTTGTGAAACTTGAAAGGGTTCAGAAAGATTTACAAGGATCTTGCCAGGGTTGGAGGATTTGAGCTACAGGGAGAGGCTGAACAAGCTGGGGCTGTTTTCCCTGGAGCGTCAGAGGCTGAGGGGTGACCTTATTGAGGTTTATAAAATCATGAGGGACATGGATAGGATAAATACACAAATTCTTTTCCCTGGGGTTGGGGAGTCCAGAACTAGAGGGCATAGGTTTAGGGTGAGAGGGGAATGATATGAAAGAAACCTAAGGGGCAACTTTTTCATGCAGAGGGTGGTACGTGTATGGAATGAGCTGCCAGAGAATGTGGTGGAGGCTGGTACAATTGCGACATTTAAGAGGCATTTGGATGTGTATATTTGGATAGGAAAGGTTTGGAGGGCTATGGGTCGGGCACTGGCAGGTGGGACTAGATTGGGTTGGGATATCTGGTCGGCATGGACGGGTTGGACCGAAGGGTCTGTTTCCATGCTGTACATCTCTATGACTCTATGACTCTATGACAGTGCAAGAGGGAGGTGCCGAGTTGGAAAGTTGGATCTGGAATTGGAGGGGAAATATGGAAACTGGTGAAATCGACATTGATTCCGTGTGGTTGGAGGGTCCCAAGGCAGAAGATGAGGCATTCTGCCTCCAGGCGTCGGGTGGCCAGAATCTGGTGGTGGAGGAGGCCCAGGACTTGCAAGTCCTTGCGGGAGTGGGAGGGGGAGTTGAAGTGGTCGACCACAGGGACGTGGTGTTGTTTGGTGCAGGTGTCCCAGAGATGTTCCATGAAACATTCCGCAAATTGGCGTTCTATCTCCCCAATATGGAGGAGACCGCTTCGGGAGCAACGGACACAATAGATGATGTGTGTTTGGAAGTGCAGGTAAATCTCTGTTGTATGCGGAAGGATCCTTTGGGCCCTTGGACAGGGGTGAGGGGGGGGGTGTCGGCGCAGATTTTGCACTTCGTGTGGTGGCAAGGGAGGGTGCTGGGTGTGAAGGGTGGGTTGGTGTTGGGGTCGTGGACCTAACAAGGGAGTCACAGAGGGTATGGGACGGGCAGTGAATGGTGGGCCCAGCCATCAATGCCCACATCCCATGAGAGAGTGAAATAAAATTGAGACTAAGAGGTATCCAATTTAAAAAAGGAATGAGGGGGAAGTGCTTCCATCAAAGTGTTGTGAGTTCATTCGCCCAGAGTGTGGTGGATGCCAGGACATTGATTCACGTTAAGGAGGAGATAGACAGATGTTTAATTAGTGATGGGTTGAAGGGATATGGAGAGTGGGCAGGAAAGTGGAGTTGAAGCCTAAGATGAGTTCAGCCTTAGTCATATTAAATCAAGGGGTTTAATTGGTCAGTCCCATTCCCACTTCTTGTGTTCCTACATTGTTATGTAAGTGAGATGCCTTCAGCAATAGCAGTAGAAGGTGACATGGAAGGGAGAGAAAGACAGTGGAGATCGAGGGGCAGCACGGTGGCTCAGTGGTTAGCACAGCTGCCTCACAACAGCAGGGACCCAGGTTCAATCCCACCCTCGGGCAACTGTCTGTGTGGAGTTTGCACATTCTCCCCGTGTCTGAGTGGGTTTCCTCCAGGTGCTCCAGTTTCCTCCCACAGTCCAAAGATGTGCACCTTAGGTGGATTGCCCATTGTGTCCAGGGATGTGCAGGTTCGGTGGATTGGCACGGTAAATTGCCCAGAGTGTTCAAGGCTGTGGGTTAGGGTGGATTGGCCTGTGTTAAATCGTCCACAGTATCTAGGGATGTGCAGGATGGTGCATTAGCCACGAGGCGAGCAGGGTTAGGGTTGAAGATGGATGTGGGTAGGATGCTCTTTGGAGGGTTTAGATTAGATTACTTTAGATTACTTACAGTGTGGAAACAGGCCCTTCGGCCCAACAAGTCCACACCGCCCCGCCGAAGCGCAACCCACCCATACCCCTACATCTACTCCTTACCTAACACTACGGGCAATTTAGCATGGCCAATTCACCTGACCTGCACATCTTTGGAGTGTGGGAGGAAACCAGAGCACCCGGAGGAAACCCACGCAGACATGGGGAGAATGTGCAAACTCCACACAGAGAGTCGCCTGAGATGGGAATTGAACCCGGGTCTCTGGCGCTGTGAGGCAGCAGTGCTAACCACTGTGCCACCGTGCCGCCCACAGGTTGGTGTGGACCTGTTGGGCCGAATGGCCTGTCACACACTGTGGGGATTCTATCTCTTCCCTAAATGCACAAAGATTAATCTTGGTCTGCCCCATTCCCGGGGATGCTGTGAGTTGCAATCAGAGATCTGTTTAAGTGACAGACCCAGGGATACAAAGGTGTTCAAAAAGGCAGCATGAATTCTCGATCATGTGACCTCTCAGTGTTATGAGCCTGTGTAACAGAGGTAAAGTACAAACCTGCTCATCTCCATGCTCTGACTCAAAACAGCAAGCAACCAGCCACCAGTCCAGGCCCCACACTCTGGGCACTGTTCATAGAGTAGAATCCTCACAGGACGGAAACAGGCCATTCAGCCCAACAAGTCCACACTGACCCTCTGAAGAGTAACCCACCCTATTACTCTACATTTACCCCTGATTCATGCACCTAACCACATCCCTGAACACTGTGGGGTAATTGAGCACAGCCAATCCAGCCTAACCTGCACATCTTTGGATCGTGGGAGGAAACCCACACAGACACAGGGAGACTGTGCAAATTCCACACAGACAATCGCCCGAGTCTGGGATCGAACCCGGGTCCCTGACGCTGTGAGGCAGCATGCTAACCACAGGACCATCGTGCTGCAGACTCAGGGGTGGGTCTACAGAACTGTCTGCCCCAGGCTGGGACTAGCCCACATACAAAACAAGTCGTGGCTCTATTTTGGTGTCCAATAAGAAACAATTTTCCTTTCCAGCTGTGACTCCTCAATTATTACAGAGAGCAAAATGGGCTGTTGCAGATTAACAATTCACTTCAGTGTAGGTGTTGGAGATCATGTTGTGGTTGTACAGGACCTTGGGTAGGGCCCTTTTGGAATACTGTATTCAGTTCGGGTCTCCCTGTTATAGGAAGGATGTTGTGAAACTTGAAAGGGTTCAGAAAAGATTTACAAGGATGTTGCGAGGGTTATTTGAGCTACAGGGAGAGGCTGAACAGGCTGGGGCTGTTTTCCCTGGAGTGTCGAGGCTGAGGGGTGACTTTATAGGGGTTTACAAAAACCATGAAGGATATGGAGAGGGTGAACAGCCAATGTCATTTCCGCAAGGTAGGGAGTCTAAAACGCGAGGGGTTTAGGTTTAATCTGAGAGGGGCAAGATTTAAAAGGGACTTCAGGGACAATTTTTTCACATGGAGACTGTTGAGTGTATGGAATGAGCTGCCAGAGGAAGTGGTGGAGGTTGGAACAATTACAACATTTAAAAGGCATCTGGATGGGTATATGAATAGGAAGGGTTTGGAGGGATATGGGCCAAGTGCTGGCAAATGGGCCTAGATTAGGTTGGGATATCTGGTCAGCATGGACAAGGTGGACTGAACGGCCTGTTTCCGTGCTGTACATCTCTATGACTGTACGACTCTAATAGCGAACATGGTTAAACCTTTGAGTTATTCAAATTAATCTGACAGTTTTTGCACAATTAGGTTTCTATGGAACTAGACCGACCAGTCTGACTAGGCTGTGTGAAACCTGCCAAACAAACAATTCAGAGAGACATGCGAATTATTGCAAGATTCGGGAACATGGTTTAATCATTCAGTCATTGCAAAGCATCAGTTCAAATAACTCAATGAATGTAATGCTCCAAAAAGCAAGGATTTTCTCGAAATGAATCAGTCACACAGGTTTGGAATGGGGTCTGAGTTAATTTGCAAAGAGCATTCAAACCCTCAATGAAATGTCTGCCTCCTTTTGTAATGGGAGAACAGTCTCAGTTGATTCCTCAGAAACATTATCCTTACAGAAGTGAAGGTGGGACGATATAGATTTGTATGAAGAGTAAATGATTGTGTGCCACGTCACATAGAGACAGGGTAATCCGGTTCTGGTGCTGCCTCACACTTGGTGCTGCAGCTCCCTCCTTTAGAAACCCAGCAGTGAAAGACCGACTGGGCCTGTCGCTGGGTCCCATCAGCGAGACACAGCACAAACCCGGTGGGGTTTTGGGTTGGACACTAAGCCGATTCTCGGGCTAGTGTCCAGGTCGGTCACCCCTGGTGGGGCCTGGAAGTGGAACTTCTGCAGCAGGGTGGTGAAGAACAGGAAAAGCTCCACTTTAGCCAGTGCCTCACCAGCGCACACCCTCCGACCTGAAAAAGAACAGGGAACGGTCAGTACCTCACCCCCCCCCCCCCCACACACACACACACACACACACAGACACACACACAACACACACACACAGACACACACAGACACACAGACACTCAAACACAGACACACACACACACAGACACTCACACACACAGAGACACACACGCACACACATACAGACACACAGAGACTCACACACAGATAGACACACAGACGCACACACACAAACACACACACAGACACACAGACACACACACAGATACACACACACAGACACACATACACTCACACACAAACACAGACACACTCACACACACAAACACACACACTCACACACAGAGACACACACAGAGACACACACAGACACACCAATACACACAGACACACACACACTCACACACACACACACACAGACACACACACACAGACACTCACACACAGACACACCAAGACACACAGACACACACAAACACACACACAGACACTCACACACACAGACACACTCACAGACACACAGGCACATACACACAGACACACCAATACACACAGACAGACACACACTCACACACAAACATACACACTCACACACAGACACACACACAGACCACACACACAGAGACAATCATACACACACAGACTCAGATCACACACACAGACACACACACACACTTACACATACAGATTCACACACACAGATACATACAGGCACTCACACACACAGGCACACACACACAGACACTCACACACACAGACACACTCACACATACACACAGACACACACACAGACATTCACATAGACAAACACACAGACACTCACACACACTCACAGACACACATACAGACACATACACACACACACAAACACACACAGACACACACACACTTACACACACACTCACACACGTACACTCACACAGACACACACACCAACACACACAGACCCACACTGAACCCCCCCCCACACACACACCACTCACACACAAACAGATACACAAACACACATACACACGCACAGACACATACACACACACACACACACACACACACAGTCCGTTCATAGACCACCATCTTCCAAACCCCCATCGCTGAAACCATCCCAATGGTCACCAACTGCAAGCAATTCCATTCCCACAGTGTGTCTCTCCATCCCCGTACTGACAGAACTCAAACAGCTGGGAGTACATTTGGCCCTTCAAGCTCTTTGCTCATTTAATAAGAACCTGGCTGATCTGCTCCCTCCACCCCACCTTCCCAAACCTTCCCCATTCCTATCCATTTAACTCAGATCCAATAACTTGGTCCTGAATCTACTCAATGACTGAACATCCACAGACCCTCAGGGCAGGGAATTCCATCGTCACACCCCCCTCTGAGTGAGAGAACATTGTCCTCTCCCCATCCGAAATGGACACTCCTTTACTGTGAGGCTGTCCATTGAACAGAAAGGATGGAGTTTAATTCAGATAAATGCGAGGTGCTGCGTTTTGGGAAAGCAAATCTTAGCAGGACTTATACACTTATACACTTAAGGTCCTAGGGAGTGTTGTTGAACAAAGAGACCTTGGAGTGCAGGTTCATAGCTCCTTGAAAGTGGAGTCGCAGGTAGATAGGATAGTGAAGAAGGCGCTTGGTATACTTTCCTTTATTGGTCAGAGTATTGAGTACAGGAGTTGGGAGGTCATGTTGTGGCTGCACAGGACCTTGGTGAGGCCACTGTTGGAATATTGCATGTAATTCTGGTCTCCTTCCTATCGGAAAGATGTTGTGAAATTTGAAAGGGTTCCGAAAAGATTTACAAGGATGTTGCCAGAGTTGGAGGGTTTGAGCTATAGGGAGAGGCTGAATAGGCTGGGGCTGTTTTCCCAGGAGCGTCGGAGGCTGAGGGGTGACCTTATAGAGGTTTAAAAATTCTGAGGGGCTTGGATAGGATAAATAGGCAAAGTCTTTTCCCTGGGGTCGGGGAGTTCAGAACTAGAGGGCATAGGTTTAGGGTGAGAGGGGAAAGATATAAAAGAGACCTAAGGGGCAACTTTTTCACCCAGAGGGTGGTAAGTGCATGGAATGAGCTGCCAGATGATATGTTGGAGGCTGGTACAATTGCAACATTTAAGAAGCATTTGGATGGGTATATGAATAGGAAGGGTTTGGAGGGACATTGGCCAGGTGCTGGCAGGTGGGATTAGATTGGGTTGGGATATCTGGTCGGCATGGACGGGTTGGACCGAAGGGTCTGTTTCCATGCTGTACATCTCTATGACTCTATGACACATCCCCTCTCCAGGGCCTGAAGAATTATCCATATTTCAATGTCTTTAAGGAATAGAGCACCGAGACCCTGTTCCAGGAGTCAGCTCAGTGACTCTCTCTAAGGTAACCTTACCCTTCCTTGGGTGGAGAGACCAAAACTGTGACTGAGTGTGGTCCCACCAAACCCCTATGGGATCGCAGGACCTGTGGCACCTCCTGAGCTGAATTAATTGACATTACTGGTCATAGCCTTCGTATTTAACTTCCCTTTTCTTTATTCACTCATGGAACATGAACGTTACTGGCTGGGCCCAGCACTTACTGCCCATTCCCGATTTGTCCCGTTGAGAAGGTGATGGTGAACTGGCTTCTTGAAACTCTCCAGTCCCTCCGAGCCACTCACCATCCTGACCGTAAGACCACGAGAAATAAGAACTGGAGCAGACCATTCGGCCCCTCGAGACTGTTCTGCCATTCAATGGGATTATGGTTCATCCCACATTCTTCACATCCACTGTCCTTTCCATCTCCCCATTCCTTCAGTGTCACTGGCTCAGGATCGTGGAGTTCCCTCCGTAACAGCATTTGTCTACAGCACACGGACTGCAGCGGGTCAAGACACCAGCTAACCACCACCTTCTCAAGGGGTGACTCGGGGAACGGGCAATAAATACTGGGCCCAGCCAGTGACACCCACAGACCATGGATGAAGTAAGAGCCAAATGGGGGAGCTCAACCCATTGGGAAATTTTGGAACTCGCTCCCAGTTCAAATCAGAGCTGGCTCTCCACAGTCAGTTGCCTCACTTCAGAAATGGGAATATTTTAGTAACAGAACACACGGCCCCTTTTCCAACCGGTTACCTGCAGAGAAAGGCATGAAGGCTTCTCTCTTCACAAAATTCCCATCAGCATCCAGGAAGTGAGCCGGGTTAAACTGGTGGGGCTTTTCCCATTGGGTTTTATCGTACAGCACCGAGGTCAGTAAAGGAATAACGTACGTTCCCTGAAAAACACGGAAAGCCATTCTGAATGTGTTACTGTGCCTGTGTTTAATGGAGAGTGAGTCATGCAGGATGTGGAAAACCCAGTTTTCTCCCTGATCCTGTTAGTTTCACTAGACACCTCGGATTATAACCGGCTCCATCTTGTTGTCAAATGTAACGGCACATCCCCACGATTAAAGAAACTCAATTCCTAAAATCCAAATTGCTGCTTGGCCTGCAGTGGGACATATTTACTGGCAGTCGAGGCTGGGTAGATTAGTGCACAGGGCCCTGCTGCTTGCTGACAGAAGGAACACGTAAACAGATTGTACTGTTCAACTCAATAAAATAGGTGACTGCCTCTCTCCAGTTCACCCTTCAGGGTAATCATAGTCAACCTGCCCAGTTTTAAACTTAAACAGACCTTGGAAGTTAAGCGCCAGTCATCATTAACTGGTGCATTTGCTTTAGCCTCTGCTAATCAGAGTCTACTGGCCAACCAATCAGCACTCTCCTCTCATTCATTAACAATAATGTTACCCTTTTCATTGGCATCGTCCTGATGAGTGCAAAGTGTTTGTAACAGGATTGAGAGTCAGACGGCGCATTTTAACCACATTTTGAAAAAAGCATGTGTGAGGTGCGATTTGACGCATTTTAAAAAACACAAGTGTGAGGTGAGATTTAAAATCAAACCTCTTCCCACAGTTAGTGACTGGGTTTGGAATGTAGTACGGTCAAGGCAGGGTCACATGAGGCATTCAGGAGAGCACTTGATGATTATTTCAATAGGACCAATGGCTTATGGGGGAAAGGCAGACGTTTGGTTCTGTCAAAATGCTAAAGAGAGCTAGCACAGATGAGATGGGAGAAATGGCCTCATTTTTCACCGTTGAGGTTGTATGAGAACGTTCGATGAGATTTTTTAATAGCAATGTTTCCCTTCTAATTCAATTCCTGTATTTATTCAGAAAGTACCACAATATTATTACCATGGCGACAATGTTCCAAGTAGAACCCTCCTTCAGGACTGGGAGGGGGGTGTTGGTGGTGAGGGGAGCTGCAGATAAAGGGGGCGTATGTAGGGGAGGGTTTTGGGTAGGAATGGGCAGGGTGGCAAGGTAGGGATTGGTGAACACAGGTAGACGGTGTATCCTGATTGGCCGATGGGAAGAATGTATCTGGTTGGTGGCAGGGAGAAGTGGAAGTGAAGGGGAGGGGCTGGAAAGGGAGTCAGGGAATGGGAAGGGAGATTGTTTGAAATTGGAGAGCTCAATGGAGGCTGGAGGCTGCCCAGACAGACACTGATGGACATGTCGGAGATGGAACGGGAAAGGGAATTGAAATAGGCGATGGTTGGGAGGTCAGGTTGGCCAACTCCAAATAGACCCAACCCCAAGAACATCTCCCCCTGCTCACCCCTCTCTGCCCTCGGCAAAGACTGTTCTGTTTGCCAAACCATGGTTTGTACCACTCTCCCCACCAACTCACCCACCCCGATCCCCCAGGTACCTCCCCCTTCAACTGGAAAAGATGCAAAATCTGCCGGACAGTCCTTCCAGGTCAGACAGAGGTTCACCTGCCTCTCCTCCAACCTAGTTTACGGCATCAGGTGATCCCGATGTGGTCTTCTCTACATCGGGGAGACCAAACTTAAACTTAAGGAAAGGTCAACCGAGCATCTCAGCCGGGCCCACAGGGGCTGACCTGACCTCCCAGTCACCGCCCGTTTCAATTCCCCTTCCCATTCCCTCTCCAATATGATCATCCTCAGCCTCCTCCATTGCCAGACCACAAGTTGGAGGTACAGCACCTCATCTTCCACATAGCCAGTCTACGGCCCGGAGGACTCAACATTGAGTTCTCCAATTTCAAATAACCTCCCTCCCCATCCCCCGACTCCCTTCCCAGCCCCTCCTCCTCCCTTCCATTCCTCTGATCGACCCTTCCTTCCGGCTACCAACTGGATACATTTCTCCCATCGACCAACCAGAGCGTGCCCTCTCCCTGTGTTCACCTATTCCTACCTCACCACTCTGACCCCCATCCCCTACCCCACCCCCTCACCCCCACCGCCAGTCCCAAAGCAGGGTTCCACCCGAAACACCCACTTCCCCACCTCCTGGTGCTGCCTGACTTGCTATGTCCTCCCAGCCTCCTGTTTGTTAACTTTGGTTTCCAGTATCTGCAGTTTCTTTGGTCTCTCACAATGCTCCAAGTGGCACAAATTGTGAAAAGTAAGCCTTGTATCTCTGATACCTTTGGAAGGAAATACCCTCTGAAATGCGTGTCCTCGGTTGTCGAATGAGGAAGGTTCGTGGGGACAATGTTGGCAAACTCTGGATTTCGTGAATCACAGCCTCAGTGTAGGGCATGTGTCTCTGGTCTTCTGTTCTCGGGAATCGACCAGCTCCTATCACCCGATCGATTTCATCTTGAACTTTCCCTGAAATAGGCAAAAAGGTAAAGATCTTTGGATGGAGGGAAACAGTTTACTGCAGACTGAACTGAAGTGGAGAACTTTGTGTTGTTGAGTGACACGGAACGGGCTTGATCAGTTCCATTGCCAGTACATTCCCCTCTCAATACTTTGCTTCATCAACTCTGACAGGTACAAACATACAACTGCCCCAAACACGCAGCTGATGTGATACCACCCACTGTGTGCTAACTTCCAAGGTAAATCTTTATTGTTCACTACTGAGGACAATTTAGCAATCTATTTAAAATAATTCCATTCCATTATTCATATTTATTACCCTTGAAAAGGATCCGATTGAAAGTGCTTATTTGTCGAGCCCAAATTTCCACAAAAAACGTGCTGGACAGGGAACTCGGCAGGGGCTGGATTTCTAGGGACATTTTTAGGGCCACCCCAAGAGTATCCCCCTAAAGAGGTCAAATGTTTCAGGCACATGACAGATCCTGACCTGTGAATGGAGATGGTGTTGTCCAAAGACTCTGAGTTGCTCTTTTCTTTTCCCCAGTGCAGCGGGCAGTCTGATGCCAATGGCAGTAAGATCCAAAGTAGAACAAATCAATCCAAGTGACCCCCTCCCCACTTCAGAGACCTGTTTATTACGATAACTGTTCATCTCTTTCAGCACTTTCTGACACCAACCAACGGAGGTGTTTCTGATTGAGATGGCCAATATAGTGCTGAGCACAGAGCTGTTTCAGTATTGCTCTTGATGGTCACTGGGTTCCTGACTGACAATGTCTTGTCTTATTCTCAATCAGATTCTTACAGCGGTCAGTATTTTACCCCGATGGGAGGGTGGGTTTGAGCACCAGATGTAGATATGAAATGCCATGTGACAAGACACTCATGACAGGAACTAACCTCCCTCAGGGAACATAAAGGACTGACTAAAACAAAACAAACGAGAGTAGAGCCCAGGAACAGGCCCTTCGGCCCACCAAGACTGTGCTGACACGTGATGCCTTTCTAACTAAAACCCTTTTACCTCTACATGGTCAGTATCCCTCTATTCCCAGTCTGTTCCTCTATTGTTGAGATGCCTCTTAAACGTTACTATTGTCTCCGCCTCCACCACCTCCTCCAGGCACTTACCACCCTCTGGGTAAAAAAAACTTGGCTCTCATATTTTTGTTAAACTTACCCCTTTTTACCTTAAATTGATGTCACCCAGGAACTGTCATTAAGGACTCCATCTATCCATGCCTCTCATAATTTGTAAACATCGATCAGGTCACCCCTCATCCTTCGAAATTATAGTGAAAACAAACTGAGTTTTTCCACTGTCTCCTCATGGCTAATATCCTCTACACCAGGCAACATCCTGATCAACCATTTCTGAACCCTCTCCAAAGCCTCCCCAGAACTGTACACAATATTTCAAATGTGGCCTCACTGAAGTCCCACACCACTGCCACATGACTTGCTAATTTTTCATCCCCCATCCCTGATCAATGAAGGCAAGCACGCCCAGATGTCTTCTTGACCTCCCTATCAACTTGTGTTGTCACTTTCAGGGAACTGTGGACCTGCACACCAAATGCCTCTGTATGTTGGTGCTAAGAAGGTTTCTGCCATTTACTGTGTGCAGTACTTCCCTCCTGCATTAGATCTCCCGAAATGCCTCACCTTCCATTTGTCTGGATTAAACTCCATCTGCCATTTCTCCGCCCAACTCTCCAACCAATCTCTATCCTGTTGTATCCTCTGACAATCTTCCTCACCATCCACAGCTCCCCTGAACTTTGTGTCATCCACAAACCTATCCATCAGGCCATGTCTGAATTCCCTCCCAACCATCTATATACATTACAAGCAACAAGATACAATTATACAACCAACAATATTATATTAGAATCAGATGCCATTTTAGACACAACCACCAAACTAACAAACACCGAGTGAAGGATTCCTTACTCTGGATTTCTGGGTAGTTTACCATCAGAAGAAGTCCCCAGCAGAGGGTAGTGGAGGTAGTCTCTGTGCCAGCAGCAAACAGGTCAGTGATTGTAACCACGATATCCTTTTTCTTACTCTCTAAATCTTCACCTCCCAGCTCCTTCAAGATAAAATGAAACAAAGGAGAGTGTGTCGCCTCCTTCAGGAAAATATCCAGCTCCGTAAATGTCTGAACGGATGTCCGTGTGCCTGAGGATAGTGATCCTTCCAGCCTCTGGTCATGAACGTCATGATGACAATGACAGATTTGGCAGATGGAATACGATGTAGGGAAACGGGAAGTGGAGGTACGGAGAAATACACTCACTCATGGTCAGGCTTTGGGGAGGCAATCGACTTCACCAATTTGAAGGTGGAGGGACAGGTCGAGAAGCCCTTTAAAGCAACTATCAAGCTTTTGTAGGACAGAATACGTACATCAGGAAGTTAACCCACACCGTTCTGTTTTATACACAAATATATATAAAAATCTGGTGAGGCCTCAGCTGGAATATTGCATCCACTTCTGGTGTCACACTTTCGGGAAAATGTCAATGATGGGGCATGGGTGCAGGACAGATTTACTGAAGGGGAGAAGATCAAGGGGAGATTCGATAGAGTTGTTGGAAATCATGAATGGGTTTGACTGGATAGGTAAGGAGAGATTGATTGCAGGAGCAGGGTGGGTCAGGGACCAGTCCAGTCGGAGGGGGCAACAAGGAGCACTCTACTGCAATGCGATGCTGAGTGACTGGAATTCCTGACACAGACACAAAGCTACGCTCACACGAGAGTCGGGGATATACTTGAAGGGAAATAAGTGACAGGACAGTGGAGAAAGAATAGGGGAGGTGGGATAGCTCTACCAGGGAGCAGCTATCAATATGGTGGGCCGAGTGACCTTCCCCTCTGCTGTATCACCCTCCAATTCTCTGAAGGAAAGTTGCCTCTCCTGTCTGAGTTCACCATTAGGTTTCAATCCACTCTGGGAGCACAGCAGAGATGAAGGGGCAGGACTTAATGAATGTGGGGTTTAAATTCATTAAAGAGATTGATTTTCCAGTCAAAATGAGAAGAGTGTGGCTCCGAAGCACTGAACAACAGATCCAGGTGTAATTTCAAGGGCAGTGTTCGGGGAAAATAATGTGTGAAGTAAGGACAGACCTCTCCTCAGTTATATTACTCATGAGACTTTCCATGTTGACTTTTGCAAGATTGAAGCTCACACACCATCAATGCTGTATTCTGGACACATTGAGCACCCACGTGATGTCATGAGCACTACGATAAGCTAAATAATCAGATACAGTGGGCGCTTGAAGCTACATATTCGTAGTTCCATCCAGAGACTAGGGGCAGCACTGAGCAACATGTTAACAAATGTTTAACACAGAATCTTCCTCCATCAAAACCCACAAAGTCCTGGTGTGGAGTCTGAAATCTGGGGAGATACCCCTTACCGCTGAAAAGGTGTGTCACTGTACTTGCTGATGCCTCAGAATTAAGGCCTCGTTGAATGTCTGGATACTGTTCTCGCTCAACGTCTCTTTGGCAGCTTTGAAGAAATCTTCAAAGATTTCATGCATCTTCACGAGATTTTGAATAATCTTCCTGCGGCTCGGAATCAGAAATCCCAGAGATGGGTAAGAATTGTACAGCTGGATTGGAACAAGAACATAAGGATCAGGCCTTTGGAGGATCCAGTGATCGCTCATCCACGGTCAGTGCAGCAACTACTTACCTTCAGTGATGCTCCATGGGAGAGAGGAGATTGTCATGGCAACCCCACCCTTCCTCTCCTCTCCTCAGTGCCCCCACCCCAACCCACAAACCCTCCAAATTTATAGTTTTAGTTTGAGTGCTTTAGCTCTCATCCAGAATGGGTGACCTGTCAGCTGTCACCTGTTATACATGGATTCCAAAAATCAGATACAGGTCAGACCAAGTAAGGACAGCAGATTTCCTCCAAATTAGTGCACCAGCTGGGCATTTCTTGCCAATTATATTCATCGTTTTACTCTTAAATTCAGATTTGTATTGTTAAATTGAATTGAAATTCCGCCATCCACCACAGCAGGATTTGAACCCAGCTCCCCCAGGTTGATGTCACTTGCATCATTTTCCTTCAGGTGGGAAGCTGAGGGAATCACATCTCTTGAAAGCAATACCCCTGCCCGCCACCCACCCACCTCCCCCCCCCCCCCCCACCACCCCCTCTCCGTATCAAGAGTCTGGGAGAATGATTCCAGTTCGGGGAATCTTTCTGTGATTCTATAAACTGCCTCATTTCATTCTAAATGAGTTCAGAAAACTCAAAACGGTGACAACACGTTCAGTGTCAGGCCAGGTTAATTTTGTCAGTGCTGAAGGAGGGCCATTGGACCTCCTGAGTCTTTCTCTCCACAGAGGCTACCAGACCTCCTGGGTCTTTCCAGCAACTTCCCAACCATTTTCTGATTGCCAGCACTCCCATAGTTCTTTGCTTAATTTTAAAATAGTTTTCCACATTTATTTTCTCACTAAAAGTTTTCCAATTTAGCCCACGTAAGCCTGTCGCACATATCAGCATTTATGACTGAGACACAATGTTAGCGAGAGTCTTCAACCCGTAACAAGTCAGGTGTGGAAATAGTCACGCACACCAAATTGCAAATGACCTCAACAATCAGCCTGAGTACATTACCACAAAACAACAATTACATGTATTGGAGCTGTTCCCAATAGTCTCGTGTTCTCATTAGCCATGTTTGTTAGATGGATAAATACTTCATTGTTATAATCAAAACGGTCTCCAAATATGATGGAAGAGATGATATTGCTCACAGCCAAATACATATTCTGTGCAGTTTCAAAAGGCTGACCTGTGAATAAACACAGAATTCCATTACAAACAGGCCTCTAAACAGTAATAATACTTCAGTCATTGTCATCTTTTACAAAGCACAAGTTACTCATATAAAACAAAGAACAGTGGAGGCTGCAAATCTGAAACAACAACAGAAATTGCTGGAGAAACTCAGCACATCTTGGAGCATTCCTGGAGAGAAAGCAGAGTTAGTGTTTTAACAAACAACAGTACATTACTGGAACAGACCCTTCGGCCCATCGAGCCTGTACCGATGCATGAAACCTTTCTGAACTAAAACCCTTCTGTCTCCACACGCTCCATATCCCTCTATTCCCTGCCCCTTCAGAAATCTGACCAGTTCCCTATTCAATGTTCCTGTTCTGAAGAAGGACACTCAAAAGGTTAACGCTGTTTTCTCTCCCACAGTTACAGCCCGACCTGCTGAGTTTTGTCAGAATTGGGAAGACAGAAGATTAATCAGGAAGCAGGAAGTCAAAATTGCAGCTTTTCGATGAGTCATAGTCATAGAGGTGTACAGCGTGGAAATAGACCATTCGATCCAATTCATCTATGGCAACCAGATGGTCTAAATTAATCCAGTGCCTTTTGCCAGCACTTGGCCCATATCCCTCTCAATCCTTCCTATTCATACACATATCCAGATGAATTTTAAATGTTGTAACCATATCAGTCTCCACCACTTCCTCTGGCAGCACATTCCATACATGTACCATCCTTTACATGAAAATGTTGCTCCTTTTAGGCGTCCATTATATCTTTCCCATCTCACCCTACACCTATGCTCTCTAGTTCTGGGCTCCCCCACCCCAGCGAAAAGGCCTTGTCTATTTACCTGATCCATGCCTCTCATGATTTTATAAACCTCTATGAGGTCACCCCTCAGCCTCCGACACTCCAGGGAAAACAGCCCTAGCCTATTCAGCCTCTCCCTGTAACTCAAACCCTCCAGCCCTGGCAACATCCGTGTGAACCTTTTCTACACCATTTCACATTTCACAACATCCTTCCTCGAGGAGGGAGACCTGAATTGCACAAAATCTTCCAAACGTGGCCTAGCCAATGTCCTGTCCAACATGGCTTCCCAACTCCTATACTCAATGCTCTTACCAATAAAGAAAAGCATACTAAATGCCTTCTTCACTCTCCTAACTGCCTGTAACTCCACTTTCAAGGAACTGTGAACCTGCACTCCTTGGTCTCTTTGTTCAGCAACACTCCCTAGGACCTTACCATTAAGTGCATAATTCCTGTCTGATTTACCTTTCTAAAATACAACATCTCGCATTATTTAAATTAACCTCTATTTGCCACTCTTCATCCACTGACCCATCTCGCCAAGATCCTGTAGTACTCTGAGATAACCTTCTTTGCTGTCTGCAACACCTACAATTTTGATGTCATCTGCAAACATACCAACCATACTTCCTGTGTTCACATCCAAATCATTTATATAAATGATAAAAATTAATGAACCCAGGCACTGATCCTTGTGGCACTCCACTGCTCATAGGCCTCCAGTCTGAAAAGCAACCCTCCACCACCATCCTCTGTCTTCTACCTTTGAGCCAGTTCTATATCCAAATGGCCAGTTCTCTCTATATTCCATGTGATCTAACCTTGCTAACCAGTCTACCATGTGGAACATTGTTGAATGCCTTACGGAAGTCCATTTGGATCACATCCACCACTCTGCCCACATCAATCCTCTTAGTTACAAGCAATTACTTTGAAGGCGACATACCGCCTTGTTACATTAGAGCCAGTCTAGCTACTAAAAACTTGGGGCTACATTTCCCTGAGAGCCCATCACCTTCTACATTTTCCAAAACAACATACTTGTTTGAGATGGGAATAGCCACAGGAGACTGCTGCACTATCTGCCTACCTTTCCTGGAGTTAACCTATTGACCTGACTGTCTGTGCAGTTTTTCTCCCTTCCTGAAACTGCCATCCACCACACCCCTAGCTCCTGTAAATTCCTCATTTCCTTAACCTGCCACTCTCACCAATCCATGCAATCCGATAGAATTCGCAAACAGCACACTTCCTGCAGATGTAATCATCAGTAACTTGGAAACTCTTCCCAATCTCCCACATCCAACAGGAAGAGCACATAACTCGACTAAAGGCCACATTTTCACCTTAATCGACAGACGCAGAAAATAGCCCAGTCCTACCGCTCAAAAAAGGATAATTCAGTCCCTATGTTTTATATCGGTAAGGTTTATTGAAGAGAGAGATCTCAATAAAAACATATAATCAAAAAGTACCCATTGTACTCACTGTTGGAGATTTACCAAAAACCACAGTAAGGTTACACTTTAAAGCGAGCCACTTCGCTGCTCCCCTGTTGTGAGATCCCCACATGGTTTCTCAAAGGGCAGCTTCGAATTTTAGTGTTTGTACATTTTCTTTCAGAATGAACTCCAATGTCCAGATACATTTGTTACTAAACAGAAAAATCATACAGCTCTGAAGGGTCTTTGCTGGGTCAGACAGCTGTCCAGGGTCACTGCTGGGTCACACAGCTGTACAGGGTCACTGCTGGGTCACACAGCTGTACAGGGTCACTGCTGGGTCACACAGCTGTGCAGGGTCACTGCTGTCTCACACAGCTGTCCAGGGTCACTGCTGGGTCACACAGCTGTGCAGAGTCATTGCTGTCTCACACAGCTGTACAGGGTCACTGCTGGGTCACACAGCTGTGCAGGGCCATTGCTGGGTCACACAGCTGTACAGGGCCATTGCTGGGTCTCATAGCTGTCCAGGGTCACTGCTGGGTCACACAGCTGTACAAGGTCACTGCTGGGTCACACAGCTGTGCAGGGTCACTGCTGGGTCACAGCTGTACAGGGTCATTCCTGTGTAACTCAGTTGTGCACATTCAGTGCTGGGTCACACAGCTGTACAGGGTCATTCCTGTGTAACTCAGTTGTGCACATTCACTGCTGGGTCACACAGCTGAACAGGGTCATTGCTGTGTAACTCAGTTGTGCACATTCACTGCTGGATCACACAGCTGTACAGGGTCATTCCTGTGTAACTCAGTTGTGCACATTCACTGCTGGGTCACACAGCTGTACAGGGTCATTCCTGTGTAACTCAGTTGTGCACATTCACTGTTGGGTCATACAGCTGTACAGGGTCATTGCTGTGTAACTCAGTTGTGCACATTCACTGCTGGGTCATACAGCTGAACAGGGTCATTGCTGTGTAACTCAGTTGTGCTCCAAAGATTCAAGGAAATCATCTCCGACGCTGAAATATCTCCAATATGGAGCAGCTGTTACAGCCACAATTTTTTCCCGTCCTCCACCTCAGGTTACACAGAATCCTTCAGCTTAAAATGACTTGGCAGCGGTGGGACTCAAACCTCCATCTCTGAAGAGACTGGAGTGTGGGAGGAAGAAATGTATCATTGTTTAACATCACTGAATCAAACTCCTGGAATTCCCTCCATTAGGACATTGTGGGTCAACCTACAGCATGTGAACTGGAATTGTTCAGGTAGACAGCTCACCATCTCCTTCTCAAGAGGCAACTAGACACGGGCAAAATGTTGCTGGCAATCAGCAGTGCCAATGCCATGTGTAAAGGTTTGAACACATAGCATGGTCTCAATTCTCACACTGGCTGAGATTGCTATAAAGGTCCCACCTTTTCAATCTCACCCCTCACCTGAGGCATGTTTAAGGTTAAACTCAGTACCAGTCATGTCTACTCAGTGAGAGGGAGGGACGACGGTGATTTCACCTGTCAATTATGTCACACCAAGTCGAGGAGGAACAAACAGATCTTAGGGGTGGAATGGACCAATGGCTTGAACAAACAAATGCCTAAATTGACCCAAGAGTTGGGAAGAACGTGAGATAGGCTGTTAATACACCATCGCACCTAACTTTTAGCAACCATCGTCCACACTGAAGGAATGGAAGTAATTCAGTAAGCTTTGTGCAGGAGCAGACAACCAGACACAGACCATGTTGTGTCTGTGCTTACACACCAGAGTCTGGACTCAAATTACCTTCAAACTCCCTTCCCACTGCACCACTGTCACACCCTGTTGTGTCCTGTGAGAATCGGTGTGCACGACTAGCCCACATTTTAAAATAAGAAATCTCACAAGGAGGCTTTGTATTGTCTCCAAGTTGTATTGGGACCTGGAACCAGAAGGCCCCCAATGGGCCACCCCAACAGTGACTGACCTGGGAGCCTCACCACGGCCATAGCTCAGCAAGTCTAGGTACCTCGATACCCACATCTCTGCCGTATACATGAGAGTCTTTGTCACCAACACGTGGAGGCGATGGTCAAAGGACCAAAGTGGCAGAGTCTCTGCTGATCAGGCAGGACCGAGTTAAACTGAGGGGAAGAATACTTCTGAATCTTCACAGCAGCAGCAGCAGCATTGGTATGTGGATGCTGCCCTGGAACATTCTCTTGAAGTTGGTGTTGGGATCTTTTACTCAAGTGAAAATCTTTTCTGTAGATGCCAATTTCGAGGGAACCATGAATCCCAGCATGTCATGTCCCACCAAGCACTCACCCTTGTGACTCTCAAACACATTAACAAGAAAGCTGGCCTCTTCACTGATCCTGTCTTCGATGGATTTCTTGCCCATGCCAAAGCCTCGGAGAGCTGAGATCACAAACTTTCGGTTCTCCCGCCACAACTTCCCGTCACTGAATACAACACCTGAAAGTGACACACGAAAAGCTGATCAAATATTGTACACAGGTTCTGCTGTGAGTGCTGCCAAACCCCAGGTTTCTAACACCCTTTCCTTTCCTGAGAATTACACTATTCTACAACCAAGAGGAAGGTCATTGTATCCATGAGTGCTCTTTGGGGGAGTGAGCCCATTGGCCTGACTTCACAAAATTCCTCTTGATGTTGTCATTCTCAATTCCCCTTTGGATGTTCCTGTTGACCCTGCCTCTAGAACCATCCCAGGTACTGCATCCCAGATGAGAATGAGAGCCGTAAAACCAAATCTCATCTTCCCTCTGATTGGTTTTTGTAACCAAGCAGCCTCTTTTGATGTAGTCTGCCCAATTCTGGCCTCCCTGTTACAGGGAGCACATAGGCTGCAACGTTTTTCACTGGAGCGTATGAGGTTGAGGGGTGACCTTGCAGAGGTTTATAAAGTCATGAGGGACATGGATAAGGTGAATGGCAGGTGTCTTTTCCCCCGGGATGGAGGATTTCAAGGCAAGGGGCATATTCTTTAAATGTGAGTAGAAAGGTTTTAAAAAAGACATGGGGGCAGTTGTTTTATACAGAGTGCGGTTTGTGTGTGGAATGAACTTCCAGTGGAAGTGGTAGAAGTGGATATAGTTATAATGTTTCAAAGACATTTGGGTAAGTACATGAATAAGAAATGTTTGGAGGAATGTAGACCAAGCACAGCCAAGTGAGATTAGTTTAGTTTGGGATTACGTTCAGCATGGACTGGTTAGACCGAAGGGTCTGTTTCAGTGCTTTATGACTCCGTGACTCTATAATAATCCTCCCAATTTCAGTGTTTGTCAGTTCATATTTAAGATTGTCCCACAGTAAAATGTGCCCTTTTTATTTGTTGATTTAATATTGAACAGCTCGAATATATCACGTGAAGATTAATGTTCTGATGCTTGAGCAACATTTATGGAGTTAGATGAATTGTTGATGAAGGGGATTGTCCCAGGTATTCAATGACTCCCATTATATTGAGGGAGGTGAGGAAGAAGTGCAGTACCTTGAGACAGCAGGGTATTGGCAATCGGCCAATTGACAGCAAATAAAAAGTAGGAAGGTAACAGGGTCTGACTACCAACCCAGCAGCTTAACCAAGGGAGGGCTGTGAGGTCTGTTAGCAGCTCGGGATCTGATCCCTGCCATTTAATATGACAGCAGGAAGCTCGAGCGTATTGGGGTTTTGGATGAGATGTCAAAGTTGCACAATGTATTTACGTGTATGTGTAAATGCAATGATTTTAATTGCGAGTAGGCCTCCTCTCACGCAGCACAAGTTTTGGTTGACATTACTTTGGTATTTTCTAGCACATTGCAAGGTAACATATTGACAGAATGTGTATTTCTTCAGCAAAACTAAAGAGGTTATGTTGAAATTTAATAAAATGCTTGTTTGGCTTCAAGTGGAGCATTGTATTCAATTCTGAGCGCCACATTGTTGGGAAATGCTTGAGCGAGGGTCGCCATCAGATGAATGATCGATGATCGCTTGGAAAAGAGAAGGCTGTGTGAGGTTTTGGATGGAGATATCCAAGATCATAAGGGATCTAGTCAGAGTAGATGAAGAGACACTGTTTCCCATTGGCTGGAGTACTGAGAATCAGATGGCACAGAGCTCATAGCATTGGCAAAAGAAACAAAGAGGGTTTGTGGAAAGACACATTGATTGGTGATAATCAGAAGTGCCTGATCAATGGAAATTCAATGGAAGTTTTCAAAAAAGATTTGAATAAGTGCCTGACAAGGGAAAGGCTTTTCAGGGGTGCAGGGAAAGGGCAGGGGAGCAGGACCAGTTCAGTTGTAATCACTGATAAACATTGGCCTAACCCAGGATTATTGGGAATGAGAAGCTTGGGTATTTATAAATTGAGGGAAGTAGTGGCTCAAAGGCTACAGTTCAATTCCGGAACATTTTGTGTCCACCACTTTGTGTCCAACACTTTGACCACCATGATCGGGTGAGCTGAGTTGAAGATGGAAATGACCAAAGAGTAACCCAGAGATGAAAGAGGGAAATTACCAGTTTGAAATGAAACTGCGTCATATATCGGTAAGTGTGGCCTCCCACTGAATTGATCAGCGTGATTCACGAGAGCGTCTTTCACTGCATCGTAACCAGTCAACACCACTGCCTTCAGTGGGCCGAGCTCCACTGAAAATACACTGCCATACTTCTCTGCGAGCTAACAAAGAGAGATTTATTTTATTAAGGTTTCATTTCTAATCAGCTGTAGCACAAGAAAGGGGCAAAAAAATGAAGGAAAGAATATTATTCCCCAATTCCTAAGAATTTGATGCCCATCTGTATTTTCCCTTCAGAAGGTGGTCGTGAGCTGCCTTCTTGACCCACTGCAGTGCAGGTGGGTAAACCTTCAATGGTGTTGGGAAAGGAATTCCAGAATGTTGAACATAGGAACAGAAGGAGGCCATTCAGCCCCTCAAGCTCCCTCCACAACTCAATGACATCATGGATGACCTTTGCCTGAACTCCATGTTCCTACCTTTGGCCCATATCCCCTCATAGTTTTGCTTCATAAAAATGTATCTACCTCAAGTTTAAAACTAATAACAGATCCCACACCCACTGCTATTTGTGGAAGACAGTTCAAAACCTCCACCACCCTTTCCAACATCTCCCTCCCGAACGGTCTGGCGCAGACTGTGTCCCTTAGCTGAGAATCTCCAAACATTGCAAGTAGTTTATCTTTATCCACCCTTTTCCTGGTAATAATACAGTCATAGAGTCATAGAGCTGTACAGCATGGAAACAGACCCTTCGGTCCAACCTGTCCATGTCGACCAGATATTCCAACCCAATATAGTCCCACCTGCCAGCACCCGGCCCATATCCCTCCAAACCCTTCCTATTCATATACCCATCCAAATGTCTCTTAAATGTTGCAATTGTACCAGCCTCCACCACATCCTCTGGCAGCTCATTCCATGCACGTACTACCCTCTGTGTGAAAAGGTTGCCCCTTAAGTCTTTTTTAAATCTTTCCCCTCTCACCCTAAACCTATGCCCTCTAGTTCTGGACTTCCCAACCCCAGGGAAAAGACCTTGTCTATTTATCCTATCCATACCCCTCATAATTTTGTATACCTCTATAAGGTCACCCCTCAGCCTCCGACGATCCAGGGAAAACAACCCCAGCCTGTTCAGACTCTCCCTACAGCTCAAATCCTCAAACCCTGGCAACATCCTTGTAAATCTTTTCTGAACCCTTTCAAGTTTCACAGCATCTTTCCAATAGGAAGGAGACCAGAATTGCACGCAAGATTCCAACAGTGGCCTAACCAATGTCCTGTACAGCCGCAACATGACCTCCCAACTCCTGTACTCAATACTCTGACCAATAACGGAAAGCATACCAAACGCCTTCTTCACTATCCTATCTACCTGCGACTCCACTTTCAAGGAGCTATGAACCTGCACTCCAAGGTCTCTTTGTTCAGCAATACCCCCCAGAACCTTCCCATTAAGTGTATAATTCCTGATAAGATTTGCTTTCCCAAAATGCAGCATCTCGCATTTATCTGAATTAAACTCCATATGCCACTTCTCAGCCCATTGGCCCATCTGGTCTAGATCCTTTTGGAATCTAAGGTTGGAATCTTTGCTGTCCACTACACCTCCAAATTTGGTGTCATCTGCAAACTTACTAACTGTACCTCTTATGCTCACATCCAAATCATTTATGCAAATGACAAAAAGTAGAGGACCCAGCATCGATCCTTGTGGCACTCCACTGGTCACAGGCCTCCAGTCTGAAAAACAACCCTCCACCACCACCCTCTGTCTTCTAACTTTGAGCCAGTTCTGTATCCAAATGGCTAGTTCTCTCTGTATTCCATGAATCTAACCTTGCTAATCAGTCTCCCATGGGGAACCTTGTCACACGCCTTACTGAAGTCCATATAGATCACATCTACTGCTCTGCCCTCATCAATCTTCTTTGTTACTTCTTCAAAAAACATCTTTTAGGTTTTGATCAGATCACCGTAATCCTTCTAAACTTAAGAGAAAACCGGCCTTAGTTGTATTATCTCTCCTCATAACCTAACCCAGGAAGTATTATTCCTGTAAACCTCCATTGTGCTCCCTCCAAAGCCATTTCATCCTTCCTAAGGTGTGGAGCCCAGACCTGATGACAGTGCTCCACGTGGGCTCTGACCAGAGTCCTGTCTAACTGCAGCATAACTTCTACATCCTTTTGTATTCCAGGTATGAAGGCCAACATCCTACCAACTTTCTTGATTATATTCTGAACCCACTTACGTTATTTCAATGATCTGTGCACCCAAACCCTCAAGTCTCTTTGCACATCCACTGTTGAGCCAGTGACAGTGAAGGAACAACAATACTTTCTCCTTGTAGATTCAGGTCTAACTTATTTCCATGTGGTCATGTTCCCATGTGGCTGGCTATCTGCATCGGCAACTCACCAATATCATTGACCACACTCCATGCATTCACAGGCAGGCCCAGTGATGGTTACTTAGACCTTACTGCTGTTCCTCTTACTCAGAATGTAAGTAACCTTTTTCACTCTCTTGCAAGCTGCCTCTTCCAATTCCTGGCTTTTCCTCTCTAGTGTTATCTCCTCATTCCCATTCCCCCCGAAAAATTAATCTGAACCCTCCTCAATAACATTAATATACTATCCCATCAGGATGCTGGTCTAGCCTCTATTCAGGCATAAACCAAGTCTCACCTGCTCCAGAATTGTTACTGACCTCTGAGGAGTCTAATTCCCCCACCCGCACCCCCGCAACTCTTCCCCCCCCCCCAGCACCATATCCTCCATTTTGGTTCCTGACCAGTGTGTGGCACTGTGGGTAATCTGGAAATCGCTGCCTTTGAGTTTCTACTATGGACAAGCAGGAGGTGGCTGGAAGAACACATTAAGCCAGGCAGTGGAGAGGTCGACGTTTCGGGTGCAATCCTTTTTCAGGACTGGGGTGGGTATCGGGGGAGCTGTAGGTAAAATGGGAGGTTGGGGCAGGGTGGTGAAGTGGGAATAGGTAAAGACAGGTAGAGGGTATGACCTGGTTAGTCAATGGGAGGAATGGATCCCGTTGGTGGCAGGGAGCATTGGAAGGGATGGGGGATGGGCTGGGAGGGGAGTCGCGGGATGGGGAGGGAGGTTATTTGAAATTGGAGAACTCAATGTTGAGTCCTCCTGGCTGTAGGTTGCCCAGGCGGAAGATGAGGTGTTTTCCTCCAATTTGCGGTTGGGTTCCTGTGGCAACGAAGGAGGCCAAGGATGGTCATGTCGGAAAGGGGGTGGGTAGGGGAATTAAAACACCTGGAGACTGGGAGGTCTGGTCAGGCCCTGCGGGCCCGGTTAAGGTGCTCGGTGAACCATTCCCTACATTTACGTTCAGTTTTCCTGATGTAGAGAAGACCACATCGGGAGTATCTGATGCAGTAAACTAGGTTGGAGGAGAGGCAGGAGAATCTCTATCTCACCCGGAAGGAATGTTTGGGACCCTGGATGGAGGCGAGGGAGGTGGTGGACTGGCAAGTTTTGAATCATTTCTAGTTGCAGGGGAAGATACCTGGGGGTTCGGGGGTGTTGGTGGGGAGAGTGGTGCAAACAAGGACTGTCGAAGGGAACTGTCCTTGCAGAAGGCAGAGGGGGTGGGCGGGGGAGATATTCTGGGTGGTGGGGTCTAGTTGGAGTTGGCGGAAGTGTTTAAGAATGATGCGTTGGATACACAGACTGGTGGGATGGTAGGTGAGGACAAGGGGGACTCAGACTTTATTGTGTTGGTGGAGGTTTAGAGCAGTGGAGTGGGGAATAGAGGTGGTGCAGCAGAGGGCTCTCTGGATGATGGAGGGAGGAATAGCTCGTTATTCAAAACAGCTGGACACCTGGGATGCTTGGGAGAGGAATGTCTCCTCGTCCGAGCAAATGCGGCAGAGGCAGAGGAACTGGGAGAATGGGATGGAGTTCTGGCAGGATACTGGGTTGGAGGAGGTGTAGTCTAGGTATTTATGGGATTTATGGGAAACATCCGTCTGGAGATTGTCACTGGAGATAGAAATGGTGAGGTCAAGGAAGGGGAGGCATCTGTCCAAGATGGACCAAATGAATTTGAGGGTGGGGTTGAAGTTGTGGGTGAAGTCAACGAACAGCTCCAGTTCAGCCTGAGAGCAGGACACTGCACCGATGCAGTCATCAATGTAATGGTGGAAGAGTTATGGCACAGTGCCTGTATAAGTACTGAAGAGGGACTGTTCGATATAGCCAACAAAGAGACAGGTGTAGCTGTGGCCCATCCGGGTGCCCATGGACACCTCCTCGATTTGGAGGAAATGGGAGGAGTTAAAAGAAAAGTTATTCAGGGTGAGGACCAGTTCAGCGAGGTGGAGGAGGGTATTGGTGGAGGGGGACTGGATGGGTCTGCTGGACAGGAAGAGATGGAGAGCCTGGAGGGCATTCTTGTGGGGTATGGATGTAAATAAGGGCAGCACGTTCAGAGAGAAGATCAAGCGCTGGGGGCCAGGGAACTGGACGTTGCTGAAGAGATGGAGGGCGTGGTTAGTGTCGCAGATGTAGGTGGGAAATGTCTGAACCAAGGGGGAGAGGCTGGAGTCGAGGTAGGACAAAATGAGCTTGGTGAGGCAAGAGCACACGCTCACATATATACGCACCCTCTCACAGACTTATCCCTCATTACATTCTCTCACAGATACTCACACCCCCACATGCACACGCACACTCGGTCTCACCTGCATGCACACACATATAAGTTTGTGAGGTGAATTTGTACTTGCAGTGTTCCATTTTATTTTGCTCATACATGGCAAAATCCATGTAAGATTCTGTAAGTGCCACTTTAAAAATAAGATCAGTCCCTCCTACAGATCCACACATTCACACAGACCCTCTCTCATACACAAGCTCTATCTCATGTGGGATATAAGTAGTGTTACTTCTGCAATCATAATTACTTATGCAAGGTAAATGAACTCACACCAGTGTGTAATTGTTTCAGCCAAGAGCTGAGTCAACAAGAATGAAAACTATGTGAAGGAAATACATAATTGTTTTTGTATTAGCTAAAATGTGCATGCAAGAATGAAATGTGCCTGCAAACAATGGTAGCTGTTACAGACAAATAGTTCAGGTGCTGTGAGGGGAGGGGCTTAAGCTGGATATGCCTGTACAAACAGCAGTTACAAGCATCTGTTTCCCACTTCTGCAAAAACAAGGACAAACCACAATCAAGAAGTCATGAGGTCATAAGATCATGACAAGATGGTAGTGAAGGAGGATATACCTAACAATGGACCACAGCAGGATGTGGTCAAACGGCCTTGTGAGACCAGAAATAAGCATTTTGTCACAGACAGGGTCGGATAAGGCAAGAGATGAACAAGAGTAATGGGCGCCGGTCTTAGGGAAGTGGGAGATGTAAACAGGGGAGGAGCAATGGGATGAAAGAATATGAACCAAATTACATAAATGTTGTGTACTAGTTGAATTCAGTGTGTGTGTGTGTCCCTGCCTTGTAGACAGTGGATACCACACCCTCTGGCAAGAGTGAAATAAATGACACTACTGATTCAGATCTTGTCTCAGACTGAAATTATTGAAGTGAATGAGCTTTGTTTCTCACACCCATTACACTCTCTCACAGATATTCACACCGCCACATGCACACACACACAAGTCTCCCCTGCATACACACACATATAAGTTTGTGGGGTGAATTTGTACTTGAAGAGTTACATTTTATTTTGGTCAAAAATTGATTGAATCCATGTCAAGTTCTGAACACTGGGATACAGATAGATTTTATTCAGATTTCAAAGCTCCTTGGATGCTGCCTGAACTGCTGTGCTCTTCCAGCACCACTGATCCAGAATCTGGTTTCCAGCATCTGCAGTCATTGTTCTTACCTTGTTGATTTTAACCTTACTGCGAATCCTCTTACTGCGAATCTGAGCTGAGATGGCACCTATTGTGAAAGATATCTTGAGAATGTAACGTTTGAAAAGTTCTGGGATTTACATATGAAGAACTGAAAAAGATGAAAGACTGGATCTATATTTGTTTAATATGACACTCCATGACACTGCAATCCTGTTGCTATAAATCCTGTGTCTTATGAATCTGCTCCACAACCACCTGATACAGAAGCAGCCCTATTGGCTGGTGTTGTGTGAGTTTTAACTTTGTCCGCCCCAATCCAACACTGACTCCTCCAAACCATGCCGTATCTCCCAAGTCCCAAATTCCTTAGAGCTGTTGCTTTCCCAATCCTCCCCCTGCAACCCTGCTCCACCCCATTCCCAACCTTGGGCCCACCTCTGGTGGTATGGACCCTTGCACTTTAAATTGCGTTGGGAAGCGGTGATTTTATTTGCAAAACAAAAAGGAAAATCAGTCCTCATTTTGTTCATGATTATTGGCCTGAATTTTAAGACTTTTTTTCTGTTCCTTTGTGACACGTATTTGATGGGCACTTGGCTCTGGGATATTCCTCAAAGGAACACTCACTCTCACAAACCAGTCCCTTCCCTCTGCACTGACCTCACTTCGGTTTTTGATCAGGTTTTTGATCAGGACATGAATTCAGGTGTTTCCCTGAACTTTCACAATGTCAATATCTGGTTATAATGGCCTGAAATAAAATATCCAGGGATTTTCAATTCTCCCAGATCTTCTTCCATCATTTTATATCGACCCCCTCTATGCTTTAAATATCTGGTTGTAAGGATCTGATAAGCTCTTAAATAGGGTTCAGGATTCAGACCAAATCCAGCACGATAAGAGGCCATTCGGTCCATCGTCCGGCGTCACTCTCGCTTTACTGTCACATATTAATTAAATTGAACATTTCCCAGATTGGTCACTCTCTGAGGTGCCATAACTTTGCAATTGCTTTGTTTTTTTTTCTGCCTCCCATTCTGTTTAGAATTAAAGTCCGACCAGAGATCAGAGACTCTCAGAACACAGTCCCCAGAGCTAACAGATTCCTCGATCAGGGATTACGGATCTGCTTTGGTTTGTGTCTCTCTCGGTCTCTGTGAGCTTCTCCTTGGGAGCTGTTCCTTCACACCGCCCCATCCCTCAGACAGTCCCCCAGTGAAGGATTCTCACTTACCCCCATGAGAAACCAGTCCGGACTCTTGGGGTCCAGTTGGTGCAGGTTTCCGATCAGAGGAAGCAGGGTCAGTCCGGGAGGGAAATTCCTGGGAACTCTCCGCCGAATTACAGACATGACCAGGAAGAGAAAGAGGGCCAGCAGCGATAGGGCCACGGTGTAGTCTGTGGGGAAGAGCTTGAGGAGAGCCATTGTGTCAGAGTGCTCAGACACCAGTGATGTTAGAGTGTGTTATGTCCTTCAGTCCAGTCCCCCACTGGCAAAGAACAGCCTCCTTTTCCTGATTTGCCTCACTGAGTGCTTTTGAGCTTCAGTATCGGACAGCCTCTTGGCACAGAAGTGGTGCTGCCCTCTCTTGTAGCTCTACATGGAAGCTGTGCCAATTCCCACACCCCTCTCCAGCTTGTCTTGTCTTGTCTCATGAGGTGGATGTGCCTGATGTGGTTTCTTGGCTTCGGTCAGGATCCCAGGATAACTGCAAAGAGGTGGAAAGTGCCACCAACAAGTCACATGGCGTTCATAATTGGCTGCTCACTAATGCTGCCCAGTTTGGGTCATGCCAGGGTCATTCAGTTCCTGAGCTCATTCTCCCCTTTATGGTATCAAACGCCCAGTAGAACACCACCCAGTGGGTCTGGACCTGGTACAGCCCAGAGTTAGCAATAGAAAAAAAAAACACACAGGAAACCTGCCCAGTGTCACAGCCAATATTTATTTCACAACCCAAATCGCAAGCAAAAAATACAAATAATCTTATCTTTCCCACGTTGCTGTGTGTGGGAACTTGGGGGAGTGTAAATTAGCTGCAGTGGCCATATTGGATGTTAAAACTTTTCAAGATCTGATTGATATGGTTTAGGATTATTACAGCACCAAGCCTCCTCTCACTCTGTGGTGCTGTGACTATTACTCAGCAATTCCTAGGGAACGATAACAGGAATTTTGACTCGGTTAAGCTGACTGACAGGAGCACGTGAATCTATTTTAATGCGTTTGGTATGCTTTCCTTTATTGGTAAGATCATTGAGTATCGGAGTTGGGAGGTCATGTTGCAGCTGTACAGCAGGACATTGGCCAGGCGACTTTTGGAATGTTGCGTGCAATTCTGGTCTCCCTCCCATCAGAAGGATGTTGTGAAACTTGAAAGGGTTCAGAAAAGATTTACAAGGACGTTGCTGGGGTCGGAGGATTGGAGCTATAGGGAGAGGTTGAATAGGCAGGGGCTGTTTTCCCTGGAGTGTCAGAGGCTGCAGGGTGACCTTATAGAGATTTATAAAATCATGAGCATGGATAAGATAAATAGACAATGTATTTTCCCTGGGGTGGGGGAGTCCAGAACTAGAGGGCATAGGTTTAGGGTGAGAGGGGAAAAATTCAAAAGGGCCCTCAGGGGCAATTTTTTTCACACAGATGGTTGTACGTGTATGGAATGAGCTGCCAGAGGAAGTGGTGGAGGCTGGTACAATTACAGCATTTAAAAGGCATCTGGATGGGTGTATGAATAAGAAGGGTTTAGAGGGATATGGACCAAGTGCTGGCAAATGGGACGAGATTCATTTCGGATATCTGGTCAGCATGGACGAGTTGGACCAAAGGGTCTGTTTCCGTGCTGTACATCCCTATGATCCTATGACTATGACCCTTAATGTGATGATGAGAGACTGACTGGTGTGTGGGATTACTGATGTAACTGTGCAAAAATGCCTGCTAGTTTAAGCGCCATTCTCCTCCCCCTGGCTGAACTTGTTCTCTCACTGACTAATTTCTCCTTTAATTCATCTCACTTCTGCCAAGTCAAAGGAGTGGCCATGGGCACCTGCATGGGTTCCAGTTATACCTGCCTCTTTTTGGGAGATGTGGAACAATCCTTGTTCCAGTCCGACACTGGCCCCGGCCCACAGCTCGTTTTTGAGTTCAACACCTTCAAATTGTGAACCACCTCCCATTTCTTCCTTTTCTTTTATCTTTACTTGTTACCTTCTCCCATTTCTTCCTTTATAGCTTTATTTGTTGCATCCTCTGTCACCATGTCCTCCCGTTCCCTCCCCCCACCCCAGTAGGACAGCCTGTCCTTTCCGATCTGGTAGTTAGACACATCATTGTTCTGCCATTCTCTCCTTCCGAACATTAATCAACATCTTTTCTCCACCAGCACTCTACACTCCACCAGCCCCATGCCCTCTCCCCCACCCTAACAATAGCATAAATGCTGCCCCCCCCCCACTTCATGTCAGCTCTGATGAAGAGTCATCTAGACTCGAAACATTACCTTGCTCTCTCCACATGAATGCCATCCGACCCGCTGTGATCTCCAACATTTGTTGCTTTCAGTTCCTAACCCCAGTTCTCCCAGTCTCTCTGTACTTGCACTCCCCTCAGAATTGCATCCTTTAAATGATTTTACATCTACCTTTGAAGTTGATGTCATCGTCATCGCTGTTCAGGATACTTCCCAACTTTGGATTCATCTTCATATATTTAAGTTGTGTCCTCTCCCTTTAAGTATAAGTCATTAAAGTACATCAAGAAAAGCATTGGTCCCAGCACCAACCCGTGAACAACTCCCACTGGAAACTTTCCTGCAACCTAAAACAAAACATCATTTCACAGCAGTATCTAATTTCCCACGCAGTCAAACTCCACATTGTCATTGTCTCTTTTACTCCATGGGGCGTTTCCTCTGGCAACAAGCCTGTTATGTGGCAATTCGTCCAATGTCTTTTGGAAGTCCCTGGATCCACATCAATTGCATTATCGCAATCAGCCCTCCTGTGGAAATTTTTCCCGTGTTCTGTCTGCCTCTCACTGCTATTGGTCTCTATTGATGTGAGCACTGCAGCAGACAAGTGGGCACGCAGGAAGGAGTGCAGCAGCCCTAGCAGATCAATGACCACATATAGATGTGACCTCTGTGACCGGGATTGTCACTCCAGTATCGGTCTCTTCAGTCACAAGCGACGTTTCTTCAGGGAAACAGGAAGCGACAACAACAAGGATGCAATTCATGGCCAGCCATGACCGAAAAGAGCCTCACCTCACCTCACTGTTCTTATTAACCTGACGTTTTGCCAGATTTGCCCCGCTTATTGTGTGAGAGGAGTACCGTGACTTCGGAAATGTGTGACATGATAGGATAGGTGTGCCACATTCTTGAAGAGACTGTCTAAGATGATTGGATAGGTGTGTCACATTCTTGAAGAGGCTATCTAAGATGATTGGATAGGTGTGCCACATTCTCAAAGAGACTGTCTAAGATGATTGGATAGGTATGCCACATTCTTGAAGAGGCTGTCTAAGATGATTGGATAGGTGTGTCATATTCTTGAAGAGGCTGTCTAAGATGATTGGATAGGTGTGCCACATTCTTGAAGAGGCTGTCTAAGATGATTGGATAGGTGTGCCACGTTCTTGAAGAGGCTGTCTAAGATGATTGGATAGGTGTACCACATTCTTGAAGAGGCTGTCTAAGATGATTGGATAGGTGTGTCACATTCTTGCAGAGACTGTCTAAGATGATTGGATAGGTGTGTCACATCCTTGAAGAGACTGTCTGAGATGATTGGATAGGTGCACCACATTCTTGAAGAGACTGTCTAAGATGATTGGATAGGTGTGTCACATTCTTGAAGAGGCTGTCTAAGATGATTGGATAGGTGTACCACATTTTTGAAGAGGCTGTCTAAGATGATTGGATAGGTGTGTCACATTCTTGAAGAGACTGTCTAAGATGATTGGATAGGTGTGTCACATTCTTGAAGAGACTGTCTGAGATCAGATGGTTAATCCATTTGCCCGCTCACTCGAATGGTGTTAAATAAGATGTTCCCCGGTATCTTTATGAAATATATATCTGCGACAAATATCCGATATCTGAAAGCTCGGCTCAGTTCCTGAATAGCAATGATCCGTTTGCTGTTTCTGAGATATCCCTGGGACCTTCATCCCTCCCGTATTGGTCTGAATCAGTAACAAGTCACTGCCGTTTGACTGGTGCTTGCCCTCTGATGAATTTGACTGTGATTTTGTACATTAGGCAGCTGCATTGTTGAGCTCTGCAATGGTCTTCCCTCTCAATGATCATCCACAGTCGTTTCCTTCATGAAAGTTGAAATGGATAACCCACCCATTCCCTCAACTCTCCTCTCTACTGCTTCTGAGAGAAGAGGTTTAAGCAGTGCAAATATTAAATATTCAGACAATCTGATAAGCTAACCTCCTGCAAAGGTCATGGTCAAACCTGTGAGTATTATTTCCTGAAAACAACAGGAGAGGTCAGTGTTCTCTCATCTATCAGTTTGGGGGCATTGACTTCAGCCTGAAGATAAATCATGTATTTTCCTTAAAAGAAAATTGGTGAGGAATTAACTAGGAAATGGGGAGGACTGTGTTGATTGAGGAGGTAATTTTAGTGTTAATGCTGAGTGATATCGGGTCAGTTGTTCATCGTACTCTGTAATGTCAGAGCAAATATAGTTGTCTATGATGTGCATGTACCTGTCTGGGTGTTTTTCTCAAACTGCTGCCAATCCCTCCCATCGAGCTGTGATGTAGTTAGTCTCATTACTCTGAATTTAGCCCAGGTCCCATGTGCTTCACCCAGTGAAGTCTTTTAAGATTCTCCACATCAGGAATTCACATTAATATCTCACCAACACTTGTTGTACAATCGATAGGTTTACATCAAATACAGTGAGGTAACAGGCTACATGTGACCTTGGACCCACAGCCATATGCTTGACACTTAAATGCCCTCTGAATTGAACCACCAACCCATTGTATCAGCTGAATACAGAGGAGTGACATATGAATCAAACTGGATGGAGCACCCAGTATCAGTGCAGTTACTGGAAACGATAAAGGCACTCTCTGTGCAGTGACCCTGCAAAAGCTTCTTCACCCATACCTAGAGAGCTATCCCAAATTGGGAAAGCTGTTCCACAGACTGGCAAAGCAATAGTCTGGTTTAGTCACATGCACCTAATCTATCAGGCAATGCACCTGTGAGATATAGTGTTTTAGGTTATCTTTACTAACTCACTCACACCAGCTCACAATATTCATTAATGCTGGGTTCCTGTTCACTCATTCCTAACCTTTCACTAACCCATTAGTTACTGGAACATTCATTCATTCATCAAACCGCGGTTCTGTGGTATATTTTACTGTCAAAAGATAGACCAAATTTATGACACCCCTTGCTAATCAAAACAACCCTTTCAAACCCATTACTGGATTCTCACACCTTATCGGCCCTCTGAATAAGTGTCGTGTCAAATCAATACCAACCCCACCATCATGGCTCCACGAAACATTATCATAATAATCAGCTCTTACCAACCATCTCCAGAACCTGAATGGATTACAGAACACCAAACAATATGCACCTGTTAAATACCTTTTAACTGGACCATTATCCCTTTGAGAAACTTACTGACAAAACCGCGCTTCCATGAGGTTGCATGAATGAATGAAACTCACACTGGCAAATCGTAAGCAAATCCCACAACCCACCTGCGGTCATCAGTTTAATATCCATCATTCTTTTATTAAGTACAGGTACAAGTTCTAACTTATTTACCATATATAAGCCTAGTATGTTTACTAACATTTACTATATTAAAAGACAAAAGGGCTAACACCACTTAACTATACCGGACAGACCCTCCAAATCCCATCAGAAGTAGCAGCCAGCACTAAATGCATGTTTTAACCCACCCCTATCTCCCAGGAGAGAAGCCCTTCAAACCTTTGTGTACTGTGGATACAACAATGTAACACCACAGTAATGGAATTTTAATATATGTAAGAACTGTGTCAAAAGGGCTCTTGTAAGAACTGTATTTTGGGATTCTATTGGTGCCTCAAACTTGTGCTGTGCTCCTGAATAAAAGAGGCCATTTTCACCACTCACCGACTCTGGTTGTTGTTTGAACACGATCCCACCCCCCTGATTCTGCCAACACTCTCCCTGGCTATGTCACGTTCAACAGGACAGGGGCGGGATGTACCCAGCACAAGTAGTGGTGCATCAAGTGGCTGAGAGAGTGGGAGCATTGATTTTACAATCCATGAGTTCTCATGGTAACCAATTAAATATGGGCAAGGGAACCTCTTGGTGATTACTAGTTACCGTCTCCCACAACCCCTCAGCCAATGAATCAGTTCACCTCCAGGCTGGGCGTCATTTGGATGGTTGGTAAGGCCAGAGGATGTGCTTTGCATGGTGACCTTCAATATTGATCACCATGAGTGCATTGGCAGCATCCCATTCTGATCGAGGTGGCTGAGGCATGAAGGGTTCATCTGCCAGACTGAGGGAACCAACATGAGGGATAAGCCTCATCTTCATCACCATCCATTCTGCTGATGCATCTGGCCATGACATCATTGGGACATGTGACCACCTCACAGCCTATCAGAAACAAAGCCCTGTCTTCATGCTGATGATAACATCCATCCTATCGTATTCCATTACCGACGAGCTAAATAACATAGACTCCATTCAGACACACCATCTCACGCCTGGGTATCCAGGAAGCACAGAGGACCAGCAGAAACAGCAAAATTGTATTGATTAACAATATCTCATCTCACGGCCTGCCATTGACCACGGCCTTATGTATGAAATCAAATTCCCTTTCACTCTTCTATAATACAATCCAAGCCTGTCCAATCTTCTCTTATCAGAAAACTAACATGTTCAAGGTATAATTCTGGGAAACTTTCTCTGAACTGCTTCCAAATGTTTTTCCGTCCTTCTTTAAATAAAGTGACAACATTGTCGGCAATAATTCAGATGTAATCTCAGCTGTGCCATGTATAACTGAAGCATAACCTGCCTACATTCTTATGTTCACTTGTTTGTGTGATAAATGATCACATTTGACTCGCTTTCCTAATTACTTGCTGCAGCTGCAAACTAACCTTTTGTGCTTCATGCCCCACAATCCCTCTGCACCACAGGGCTCTGTAATCTCTCAGTATTTGGATAATATTAAAAATCACACAACACCAGGTTATAGTCCAACAGGTTTAATTGGAAGCACACCAGCTTTCAGAGCATTGCTCCTTCATCAGGTGATAGTGCAGGCCTCAATCCTAACACACAGAACTTATAGCAAAAATTTACAGTGTGATGTATTATACCTTGAAATTATACCTTGAAAAATACCTTGATTGTCTGTTAAGTCTTTCATCTGTTTGAATACCACAATAGTTTCACTTCTTTCATGTGTAAATCACAAAACCTTTTTTTAAAAGTTGCATTCTCAGTTTAGCTGTTAACAATGGGTGATAGCTAGACAATATGTTGAAGGTAAAAACAATGACTGCAGATGCTGGAAACCAGATTCTGGATTAGTGGTGCTGGAAGAGCACAGCAGTTCAGAAGCTTCTTGGATGCTGCCTGAACTGCTGTGCTCTTCCAGCACCACTAATCCAGAATATGTTGAAGGTGTTAGCCCCCTGTGCCATGATGTTTAGATTGAGTCTAATCTAAAAAGTGCGATAATGGAGTTTTGCATGAATGCATTCAGTTTTTGAGCAAAGTACAATTTAACCCTGCAAGTACACATTCACCCCATAAAATATATGTGTGCACATGGGTCTTTGTCTGTGTGTGTGTGTGTCTGTCTGTCTGTCTGGGGTGGGGGTTGTGAGTCTGAGAAAGTGTATGCGTATGTGTAGTGAATGTAGAGTGTCTTAAGTCTGTGAGGGGGTGCATGTGTGAGTGTGGGAGTATGTGTGTCTGTAAGGGCGTTTGTGGGTGTCTGTGTGTGCGTTTGTGTACATGCATGTGTGTGTGTGCGCGCGTGTAGGAGTGTGTAGGAGTGTCTCTGTGTGTGTAGTGCAATGGTGGTCACCTGTAATGAAACATGAACCCAAGGTCCCGGTTGAGGCCCTCCCTATGGGTACCAAACTTAGCTATCAGCCTCTGCTCGGCTACTTTTCACTGCTGCCTGTCCCGAAGTCCGCCTTGGAGGATGGTCACCCGAAGGTCGGAGGCTGAATGTCCTGGGCTACTGAAGTGTTCCCAACTGGGAGGGAACCCTCCTGTCTGTTGATTGTTGTGTTGTGCCCATTCATCCGTTGTCGTAGCCTTTGCTCAGTTTCACCAATGTACCACGCCTCCGAGCATCCTTGCCTGCAACGTATAAGATAGACAATGTTGGCTGAGTCACATGAGTACCTGCCATGTACAAGGTGGGAGGTGTCCCCATGAGTAATGGTGGTATCTATGTCCACACTCTGACACGTCTTGCAGCGTCTACCATGACAGGGTTGCATGGAGTTATCCTGAGAGCCGGGCAGCTTGCTATGAATAATGATCTGTTTGAGGTTTAGCAGTTGTTTAAAGGCGAGCAGTGGAGGTGTGGGGAAGGTCTTGTGGAGGTGCTTATCCTCATTGATAATGTGTTGAAGTTCATGAAGAACATGGTGTAGTTTTTCAGCTCCTGGGAAGTCCTGGACAATGAAGCTGCTGGTTGCAGCTCGTGTCTGTCTCCTGAGGAGGTCATTACGGTTCCTTGCTGTGGCACGTTGGAACTGGCGGGTCGATGAGTTGGGCATCGTACCCCGTTCTTGTGAGGGCATCCCTGAGTACTTCCAGGTGTCCGTCACGTTGCTCCTTATCTGAGCAGATCTGGTGTACGTGTAGGGCCTGTCCATACGGGATCGCTGTTTTAATACGTTTTCGGTGGAAGCTAGAGAAGTGTCGTATTGTGAGGTTGTCTGTGGGTTTGTGGTAGATTGTGGTGCTGAGGTGTCCATTCTTGATGGAGATGCATGTGTCCATTCCCATCTATAATGCAGTACTCAAGAGGGTTGTGGAAGCAGGGTTAATAGGAACATTGAAAGAGAATACAATGACAATGAGATGCCGACACTATCGTACCTGTCGCAAGGTTTGTGACTGTCTCTGACTGAGGCAGTACTAAAGTCAAGGGCCATTCATGTGTCAATAAAGGGTGACTCAGTGACGGGATACCAACCTCTGTGGAGCTGTTCAGTTATTCGTGTGATAAATGACCACATTCGACTCGAATTCCAAATTACTTGCTGCAGCTGCACACTAACCTTTTGTGCTTCATGCCCCACAATCCCTCTGCACCACAGGGCTGTGTAATCTCTCAGCATTTCAAAAATATGGTTTCTTTTATTTCTCCTGTCAAAGTTGACAATTTCACATTTTCTCACGTTATATCTGACAGGCAATTTGCACAAAGCAAGCTCCAACAGACAGCAATGTGACAATGACCATGAAATCTGATTTCTGGGATGGTGACTGTGGGCTCGGTGACTGGGAATAACATCCCAAAACAGTGTCGTGATGATTGTTTGTATCCTCCCGAACAGACAGTTCGGGACTTTGTCTCAAATAATACACGGCAGCTCAACAATGCAATACTGAATGTGTAATCTACAGGAGCACAAGCACTGATTTTTGTGCTCAGGCTGAGAGTCAAAATGAACCCAGAACCTTATGACCCAGAGGCTAAAGTGCTACAAAAGTATCACCATCTTGTCCAAACCCCGAATGTGATTGAGCTTCCTCTTGTCATTTAAATTCCAGTGATCGGATCTCGAGCTGATCCCTCCCTTGGTTAAGCTGCTGGGTTGACAATCAAACCCAGTTACCTTCCTACTTTTTATTTGCTGTTGAGATTGGCCGATTGCCAATGTCCTGCTGACTCAAGGTACTGCACTCCTTTCCCACGTGTCTCTGGATAATAATCATTAAATACTTGGCACAAGGAAAGGGCCTGGAAATCATCCAGACTTTCTGTGGGCTTTATCAACCTAACCTCCCCGTGTGTCAACAATTCTTCTAACCCCATAAATGTTGCTCAAGCACCAGAACATTAACCTTCACATGGAATATTCGAGCTGGTCAATGTTTGGTCAACAAACGTAACTCCTTACTGGGTTGGCTTGTTCTAGCATGGGACCATCTTCATTCTTTTTTATTCATTTGTGGGACTTGGCCAGCAAGGACAGCCCATCCCTATTGAGAAGGTGGTGGTGAGCTGCTTTTTTGAATCGCTGCGGTCCGCTGGCTGTGGGTCTCTGTTGTGACTTTCTAGCGATCGATACAACTGAGTGGCTCGCTAGGTCAGTTCGGAGGGAAGTTGAGAGTCAACCACATTTCTGTGGCTCTGGAGTCGCATGTCGGCCAGATCAGGTAAGGATGGCAGATTTCCTTCCCGAAAGAACATTAGTGAATCGGATGAATGGACAAACACTGGAATTGGGAGGATCATTGGTTAACAGCAAATCAGAAGAGAGGGGAAGATTTCATTTAGTGCCTCTCATTCCCATCTATAATGCAGTTCCTGAGAGGGTTGTGGAAGCAGGGCAAATGGGAACATTGAAAGAGAATAGGCCAGACACTGAGAATGACAATGAGATGCTGACACTCTCGTACCTGTCTCTGACTGAGGTGGCATGGGCAGCACGGTGGCACAGTGGTTAGCACTGCTGCCTTGCAGTGCCAGAGACCCGGGTTCAATTCCCGCCTCAGGCGACTCTCTGTGTGGAGTTTGTACATTCTCCCCGTGTCTGTGTGGGTTTCCTCCGGGTGCTCCAGTTTCCTCCCACAGTCCAAAGATGTGCAGGTTAGGTGAATTGGCCATGCTAAATTGCCTGTAGTGTTAGGTGAAGGGGTAAATGTAGGAGAATGGGTCTGGGTGGGTTACACTTCGGCGGGTCAGTGTGGACTTGTTGGGCCAAAGGGCCTGTTTCCACACTGTAAGTAATCTAAAGTCAAAGGCCATTCATGTGTCAATTAAGGGTGACTCAGTGATGGGATACCAATCTCTGTGGAGCTGTCTCAGCAAAACATTCATTCATTCCTCATGGTAATGTCTTGGTCAGTCAGAGTCAGCCTGATATGAATTTAACCAAATGCTTGGCATGAAATAATTCTCTGGTGCATTATCCATGGAATCATCTCGACCAGTCAGACCCTGTTTTCCCATGAATGAGCAACCTCTTCTCGTGTAGCACAACCTGTTGTTCCCTAAGACTGGACAACAGAAGAGATCATAGACATAATTGCTTGACATGTATCACATGTAGAACAGGATGGTGAAGAAAGCATTTAACATGCTTGCCTTCATTACTCAGACCTTTGGACAAAGGAGTTGGGAACCTCATGTTGAGGTTGAACAGGATGTTGGTGAGGCCTCTTCTGGAGTCCCGTGTTCAGTTCTGGTCACCCCATTATAGCATGGTTAGTATTTAACTGGAGAGAGCTCAGAAGGGATTTACCAGGACTTTGCCTGGAATGGAAAGTATGAGTTATCAGGAGAGGCTGGTTAGGTTGGGAGGTTGAGGAATGAACTTGTAGAGATTTATAAAATTGTGAATGGCAGTGTCCCTTCCCTAAGTCTGGAGGCATAGTTTTTAAGGTGAGAGGAGAAAGATTTTTAAAAAAAGACCTGAGAGGCAACGTTTTTGCATAGAGAGGGGTTCGTGTGTGGAATGGACTTCCAGGGGAAGTAGTAGATAGTTACAATGTTTAAAAGACTTATATATAAGTACATGAAAAAGAAATGTTTAGAGAGATATGGACCAAGTGCAGGCAGGTAGGAAGGGTTTAGTTTGGGATTATGTTCATCATGGTCTGGTTGGACCAAAGGGTCTGTTTCCATGTTGTATGACTCTATGACCTGTACCGGATGCAAGTCCTCAGTAGAATGTCTCTTTTATTGGGAATACTCAAGACCTGTTCTACCAAGCAATGATTCACCACATGGATATCAATAATCATTAAGGTGTGATTTGGAACAGCAGACCTGCAGAGATATAATTCTCTGCTTTGCTACATGTGTGAAAGGTGACTAGATATCCTTATTTCTCATCAAAACCCATATCCCGGGAATGGGAGTCTTACCATAAAACAACATCAGGTTAACCTGTCCAGACAGGCTCAGCCAGAGTCAGCTGTGAAAGTTAGCAGCACTTCCTCTGAGTGGAATCTTGCTGTGCCTGAACATCACTCCCCCCAGGGACTCCAGGGCAGGGCACCACCATTTTCTGTACCCTTTATCAGAAGCTGTCCCATACTTCAAACTGAAGCTCCGGGAATGTACACCGACCTGTTTAATTAAATAACCCAGCACACAGCAAGGTAGGGGTTAAAGAGACAGGCGATGAAGCAAAATGAGGCGGTTCTTTGGGAAATATTAAGTGGAGGGTTGGAGTGAAGGTCAGCCCACACTACAACATCAGGACACCAGTGGCTCCACTTTGTGTGTGGGCACTTGGGCACAATGGCTCTCCTCAAGCTCTTCTCCACAGACTACACCACGGCCCTATTGCTGCTGGCCCTCTTTCTCTTCCTGGTCGTGTCCGTTATTTGGCGGAGAGTTCCCAGGAATTTCCCTCCTGGACCGACTCCGCTTCCTCTGATTGGAAACCTGCACCAACTGGACCTCAAGAAGCTGGACTGGTCTCTCATGGGGGTAAGTGAGAATCCTTCACTGGGGGACTGTCTGAGGGATGGGGCGGTGTGAAGGAACAGCTCCCAAGGAGAAGCTCACAGAGACCGAGAGAGACACAGAAGGAGAGAGCCCGGAGCTAATCTGCAATCCGTGATCAGGGAATCTGTTATCTCTGGGCCTATGATCTCTGAACTTTGCTCAGACTTTGATTAAAAAGAAAAAATAAATTGCAGAGTTTTATCACTTCACAACGAATCATGCAGCATAAGAGGAAAAGTAAATATTTGATTTAGTCGACTATATTTAATTTGGAGGTGCCGGTGTTGGACTGGGGTGGACAAAGTTAAATATCACACAACAACCAGGTTATAGTCCAACAAGTTTATTTGGAAGCACTAGCTTTCAGAGTGCTGCTCCTTCATCAGGTGGTTGTGGAGTGTAAGATTGTAAGACACACAGAATTTATTGCAAAGGTTTGCAGTGTGATGTGACTGAAATTATATATTGAAAAAGACCTGGATAGTTTGTTCACTCTCTCATCTATTAGAATGACCATGTTGGTTTCAGTTCTTTAATATGTAAATCGCAAAACATTTTTAAAAGCCACATTCTCAAGTGAACTTTAACAATTGGTGCCACGTTCGCCCAGATAATGTATGAAAGGTGTGAGCTTCCTTCTGTGAGACTGTCTGTGCCACAATGGTCAGACTGATTCTAATCTAAAAAAACAGGTTTACAGAATCTTACATGGATTCATGCAGTTTTTGAGCAAAGTAAAATGTAATTCTGCAAGTACAGATTCACCCTACTAACATATATGTGCATGTGTGTATGTGGGTGTGTGGGTATTAGGGGGATGTTATGGGGGTCTGTGAGAGTGTGTGTATGTGTGTGAGTGTGAGTGAATATGATCTCATGGTAATGTGGGACAACTGAATCTAAAATCATGACTGGATATCAAATATTTGTGGATAGCAGGGAAAGACAAGGAGGGAATGGAGGAGGATTGGAGAAGGTAATGTGGGTTTTTGTCATCGAGTCACAGAGTTTCGGCCCACTCAGGCCATGCTAACCATAATCCCAAACTAAACTAGTCCCACCTACCTGCTCCTGGCCCATATCCCTCCTTTCTTATTCACGTACTTTTCAAATGTTGTTTAAACTTTGTAATGATATCTGCACCAACCACTTTGTCTGAAAGCTCATTCCACACACAAATCACTCTCTGTAAAATAATTGCCCCTCAGATCTTTTTAAAATCTTTGTCCTCTCGCCTTAAAACTGTCCCCTAGTTTTAAGGCGACCCGCCATTCACCTTATCTATCCCTCTCTTTATTTTACAAACTTCTATAAGCTCACCCCTCAACCTTCTATGTTCCAGTGAAATTGGTCTCAGAATGTCCAGCCTCTCCTTGTAACGTAATCTCTCCATTTCCAGCAACATCCCAGTGAATCTCCTCTGAACATTCTCCAGCTTAATAATAATCCTTCCTGTAACAGGGAGACCAGACTGGGCACAGTACTCCAGAAGAGGCCTGTGCAACCTCAGTATGATGTCCTAACTCGTATACTCAACAGTCAAAGCAGCGAAGGCAAGTGGGCTAAACACCTTCTTAACCACCCTATCTCATATGTGATGTAAACTTCAAAGAATTATGTCCTGAATCCCTCGGTCTCTCTGCTCTCCAACATTACCCACGGCCCTACTTTTCATTGCATAAATCTTGTCTTTGTTTGTTTTACCAAATTATAAAACCTCGTATTTATCCAAATTAGACTCCACCCGCCACTCCTCAGCTATTGACCCAATTGGCCCAGATCCCTTTGTAATCTTAAATATCCTTCTCCACTGTCTGCTGTACCACCAACATTAGTATTGTCCACAAATTTACGAACCATGCCTGCTATATTCTCATCTAAATCACTTATATAAATGACATTGACCTTATCTATACTGACCATAATTTTATAAATCTCCATGAGGTCACCCCTCAACCTTCTACTCACTCGTGAAAAAAGTCACAGCCTTTCCAGTCTATATTGATATCTCAAACCCTCCATTCCTGGCAACACACTGGTAAATCTTTTCTGAACCCTGTCCAGTTTGCTAATGTCCTTCCCATAACAGGGCAATGAGAACATTTTGTGTTCAACTTCCAAGCATCAACATTTCTCCCATTGAAACAATCAGAGACAAATTTGGATGCAATGTGCCAAAAGATTTGTTTCAATATGACTTAATGGCAGCAATTTGTCACATGTACAGAATGACTGTGGCTACAAGAACAGGTGAGATGTTAGGAATTCTGCAAGGGGTAACTTCCCTCCTGACTCCCCCAAAGCCTGCCCAGCGACTATGAGGCACAAAGCCAGAGTATGATGGAATACTTTCCACTTGCCTGGATGGATATAGCTCCAACACCACTCAGGAGTCTCAACTGCATCCAGGATAAAGCAGCTCGGCCTTGCAAACCATTCACCACCTTCAACACTTGCTCTGTTTAGCACTAACGCAGCAGCGTTTGTACCTTTCTCGAGGTCTACTTCAGCAACTCATCAAGGTTTATTCAGCAAGACCTTCCAAATCTCTGACCTGGGAAGGTAAGGGTAGCATGTACAAAGCCACATCCCCATCATGAGGTTTCCAATTGCCCTGGAACTATATCACTCTTCTTTCACTGTTGCAAGTTCAAAATCCTAAAACCTCTATAGGTTACAACAGGACATTGTCAGGATACAGAGCTGGGCTGAGAATATGCCGGTCAAGTTCAACCTGGAAAAGTGTGATGTGATTCACTTTAAAAGATAGAATTTGAATGCAGATTATAGGGTTAAAGGCAGGATTATTGGCAATGTGGAGGAACAGAGGAATCTTGGGAGCCACATCCATAGATCCCTCAAAGTTGCCACCCAAGTTGATAGGGTTGTTAAGAAGTGCGTTGGCTTTCATTTGCAAGGGGATTGAGTTTAAGAGTTGCAAGGTTATGCTGCAGCTCTCTAGAGCCCTGGTTAGACCACACTTGGAATATTGTGTTCAGTTCTGGTCACCTCATTATAGGAAGGATGTGGAGGCTTTAGAGAGAGTGCAGAGGAGATTTACCAAGATGCTGCCTGGACTGGAGGACATGTCTTATGAAGAAAGGCTGAGGGAGCTAGGGCTTTTCTTATTGGAGTGAAGAAGGATGAGACGTGACTTGACAGAGTTATATAGGTTTTGAGAGGCATAGAAAGAGTGGATAGACAGAGACTTTTTCCCAGGGGAGAAATGTCTATCATGAGGGGGCGTAATTTTGAGGTGATTGGAGGAAGGTTCAGGGCAGATGTCAGAGGCAGGTTCTTTACTCAGAGAGTGGTGGGTGCATGGAATGCACTGCCAGTGGTGGGGGTTGAGTCAGAGACAATAGGGCCATTTAAGCGACTCATGGATCGGCACATGGATGATAGTAAAATGAAGGGTATGTAGGTTAGTTTGATCTTAGAGTAGGATAAAAGATCAGCACAACGTTGTGGGCTCAAAGGCCTGTACTGTGCTGTACTGTTCTATGCTCTATGAACTAAGGACCCATTGACTTGACTTCCCATCTTAATAGCGTGACTGGTCTCATTGCACTGTGAGAACTGCAATGGTTCAAGAAGGCAGCTCCCCTCCTCAAGGTCAGTGAGGATGAGCAGCGAAGAGCTGGTCTTGCCATGGACATCCACATTCCAGGGAAGAATGGAACACAAGTTCTCAAATGGTTCCAGTCGGCTGAGCTCCCAGGGTCATGCTCTGACGGGATAAAGCAAAATACATCAGGGATGGAAAAGGATTTCTTAACAGAAACATCCAAAGAGTAACAGCTTCTGTAGGTTAGTCCCACTGAGCGTGGGGAGAACGTATGTTTTAAAAAACTTGCTGTTCACTCAATCTGCTCACATTTCCTCCTCGAAGCCACTTATAATAATTTTCACAACGTTGCGAGTGTTTGATTTTCATAAACTCAGCTCACATTTGCTATCGGTGAGGGATCCCAGACAAATTGTCAAATTTGCTTGTTTACTGATCAAGCATTTTTTAAAAAAAAGACTAATTTCAATCCATTTCTATGGATTGTAGTGGCAAATGGAATGGATTTGTAGCTTTCAGGGGGTCAAGCAGATGGAATGCAAATTGTGGGTCACTTTGCTGGAATCGACAACAGAACAGACGTAAACCAGGACCGGATTGGGGAGCTCGGATTTAAAGCTGAAGGAATTGTCCATTTTTCTCTCATTTGTTTTCTCCCTCTTACAGCTGACCAGGAACGAAACCTTAGTGAAACTATTCTCTCTTTGTTAGCTCGCAGAGAAATATGGAAATGTATTTTCAGTGGAGCTCGGCCCACTGAAGGCAGTGGTGTTGACTGGTTATGACGCAGTGAAAGACGCTCTTGTGAATCACGCTGATCAATTCAGTGGGAGGCCACCCATCCCGATATTTGATGAGATTTCATTCCGAACTGGTAACTTGACACTTCGTCTTTCTCTTCGGTCTCCTCATTTCTCTCAACTTGATGCATCACAGGGATAGATTGTCGATTGTTGGAAAAACCCATCTGGTTCACTAATGTCCTTTAGCAAAGGAATCTTACCGACTTACCTGGTCTGGTGCACATGTGACTCCAGACCCACAACAAATCTTACATATTTACCTGGTCTGGTGTACATGTGACTCCAGACCCACAACAAATCTTACATATTTACCTGGTCTGGTGTACATGTGACTCCAGACCCACAACAAATCTTACATATTTACCTGGTCTGGTGTACATGTGACTCCAGACCCACAACAAATCTTACATATTTACCTGGTCTGGTGTACATGTGACTCCAGACCCACAACAAATCTTACATATTTACCTGGTCTGGTGTACATGTGACTCCAGACCCACAACAAATCTTACCTACTTACCTGGTCTGGTGTACATGTGACTCCAGACCCACAGCAATGTGGTCGACTCTTAACTACCCTTTGGGCAATTAGGGATGGGTAATAAACATTGGCCTGGCCATTGATGCCATCATCTTGTGAATGAATAAAGAAAGAAAAGGGAGGAAATACTTCAGAACCGAGTTTTGGTATATACTCTCTCAATTTGTTATTCCCCAAGTTTCTCATCATCAATACTTCAGAGTTAGGTCAACATTGGCCAATGAATTAGTCAGTCCCATTCTCCATGCCCTTTCACTGTAGCCCTGAAAATTCTTTCTCTCTTCAAGTGCTTATTCAATTACTCTTCAGAAATAGGCTGGAGCTGTTTTCCCTGGAGCATCCAAGGCTGAGGAGTGACCTTATAGAGGTTTATAAAATCATGAGGGACATGTATTGGGTGAACATTCAAGGCCTTTTCCTTGAAGCGAGTCAGAAATCACATGGCATAGGTTAACGGTGAGAGGGGAAAGATTTAAAAGGGACCTGAGGGTCAATCTTTTCACACAGAGGGTGGTGCGTGCATAGAATGAGCTGCCAGAGGAAGTGGTGGAGGCTGGTACAATTACAACATTCAAAAGTCATCTGGAAGGAGACATAAATAGGAAGGGTTTTGAGGGATATGGGCCAAGTGCTGGCAGATTAAGTTAGGATATCTAGCCAGCATGTGCAAATTGGACAGAGTTGTATTATGCAGTTACGTTATTGATCTCCTCATTGGTCTTGCCTCTCAATAATTGTCCACATTAGTCTCAGTTGCAAAGGTTGAAATAGATAATCCACCCATTCCCTCAACTCTCCTCTCTATTGCTCCTGAGAAAGAGGTTTAAACAATGCAGATATTAAATATTTGTGCCATCTGTTAAGCCAATCTGCTACAAAGGTAATGGTCAAGCCTGTGACTATTATCTCTGGAAAACAATGTCTGGGGACATTGACTTCAGACTGAAGATGAATCATGTGCTTTTCCATACTAACTAGTTGGTTGTAAGATGTTCTAATTCTCAGGAAAGGAACGTTTCTTAGAGATCAGCAGAGTCTAAAAGTGTGGCACTGGAAAACCACAGCAGGTCAGGCAGCATTTGAGGAGTAGAAGAGTTGGTGTTTCAGGCATAAGTCATTTGCCAGCACTTGGCCCATATCCCTCTAAACCCTTCCTATTCATGCACCCATCCAGATGCCTTTTAAATGCTGTAATTGTACCAACCTCCTCCTCTACCTCTGGCAGCTCATTCCATACACGCACCACCCTCTGCTTGAACAAGTTGACCCTCAGGTCCCTTTTAAATCTTTCCCCTCTCACCTTAAACCTTCCGGTTTTAGACTGCCTGCCTACCCTGGGAAAAAGACCTCGGTGATTCACCCCATCCATGACCCTCATGATTTTACAAACCTCTGTAAGGTCACCCCTCTGATTCTCTCACATTCTGCAGTCTTCACTTTCTCCTCGCACTCACAGCAGAACCCGTGTACAATATTTGATCGGCTTTTCGTGTGTCACTTTCAGGTGTTGCATTCAGTAACGGGAAGTTGTGGCGGGAGAACCGAAAGTTTGTGATCTCAGCTCTCCGAGACTTTGGCATGGGCAAGAAATCCATTGAAGACAGGATCAGTGAAGAGGCCAGCTTTCTTGTTAATGTGTTTGAGAGTCACAAGGGTGAGTGCTTGGTGGGACATGACATGCTGGGATTCATGGTTCACTCGAAATTGACATCTACAGAAAAGATTTTCACTTGAGTAAAAGTGAGGTTCCTTCAGTTGCATTAATACTGTTTGGGGGCAGTCAAATGTTAACGGCTCACCAAATACACTGGCCTTTGACGGACTTTAATTCCATTGATGTTTTTGCAGTTCTAAACCAAATCATCAGTTTCATCACACCAAGAGTGAGTAGTCCCTGCACAATGATTTGCATTCACAAAGCCAAAGACCAGGTTTGGACCCTTTCAGTAAGGTGAGATTAGAAACATCTGTTGTTTGCTGAACAAAGTAGGTGAATTGACCACGCTAAATTGCCCGTAGCGTTAGGTGAATGGGTGAAATGTAGGGGAATGGGTGGGTTGCGCTTCGGTGGGTCGGTATGGACTTGTTGGGCCGAAGGGCCTGTTTCCACACTGTAAGTAATCTAATCTAAAGGTGGGAATGAGTTGAGGTCATTAAATTCCTGGCCAAAAGCTCTTCTGCAAAATGAACTGGGAATATAACATGACTCATGAGTTGGTGAGAAGAGTGTCAATTTATGAACTTGACGGAAAAGAAAACCCAGTTAAAGACGTTGAATATTCTGTTGAAAATAGAGAAGCTGACTCTCAAATCATTTGAAAATGGAAACAGACCAGAACAACGAGTGATGTGCATAGTTCTTTCGGAGTGTCGGAATCGGTGCAGTGGGAGAAGTGACCTCCTTCAATCCCATTAAATTCCATCAGGGTGAGATTTTCGGGATTATCGCCTGCTGTATGACAAATAGAATCAGCTCACCGGACCGTTCTGTCTCTCAGCTCGATTCCTACTTCACTTCTCGATTCCCAATTGGAGTCATTCAAACAAAGAATGGGTGTTGTCTGAAACCAGTGTCTGCTCCAAGATCACATTTTAGCTTAGATGAGATTCCCTACAGTGTGGAAACAGGCCCTTCAGCCCAACTTGTCCACACCGGCCCTCTGAAGGGTAACCCACCCAGACCCATTTCCGTCTGACTAATGCACCTAGCACCATGGGCAATTTAGCACGGCAAATTCACCTGACCTGCACGTCCTGTGGGAGGAAACCGGAGCACCCGGAGGAAACCCTTGCAGACACGGGGTGAATGTGCAAACTCCACACAGTCGTCCAAGGCTGGAATTGAACCTGGGACCCTGGTGCTGTGAGGCAGCAGTGCTAACCACTGAACCACCGTGCCGCCCCCACACAGAGGTTCCTATCCTGATGAAAACTCACTGTGGGCTAACTCCTCTGGTCTCCAGATAGTCAGAGAATCAGTGTGGAATGAACGTTCATTTCAGGCCCTGCTGACTCCTGATACCTGAGGAAGTTTAAACTTTCAGTGAGCAATTGTCCCGCTTCCCCAGTGATCCCTTTGATGGATCTTCAGTCAGGTCACTTGGCGAAATAGACAGCAAGTAGATTTCCAATCACCTTCTTCCTTTTAGGTTGGGATCTAAAGGGCTTGTATGGTCTAGTGAAGTAGAAGGAAATTACTTACTGTCCATTGAGAAGAGACTCATGTCTTAGACAAGATGTCATTTATTAAATTATGGCAAACAGCTCCAATTGAAACTTGTCAGATCGATGTTAGGCTGACGTTACCACATCTCGGCCAAGTGTTGTTTTTGCGAAGACTCATTGAGGGTTCCTCTCCCCAATCCCAATGAATTTTCTTGCTGTATCTTCCCAAACCTGCCTAAAGACTATCAGGAGACTGAGGAAGATAGGAATGTCCTCTTTAACATCCTAAACAGTTCTGCCTAATTCAATTATAGAACAATACAATACCCAGGGGCCTCAGGGAAGGTCTCTAAGAGACTTTTGGACTGATACCCAGGAGATGTTAGAGAACTTAAACCTGGTTTAACACTTAGGTATCTCCACAACTGACGCCAACTCCTTTGCATCAATCCTCTTGTTCCCTCCCTCCCAAAAACAGATCCCATAGATTTCTCAGCAACTGTCCTGAGCTATTATTGATAACTAATCACGTTAGGCATCTTAATCTTCACTTTGCTGATCTGGTCTTGATTCTCCCTCTTTCGAGTCACTCCATCATGGATTACCTCTATGACTGCTCCTGTTCTGGTCAATTGTATACGTTTTCTGGATCTACAAATCCCCTGACCTCTAAAACTGCTCTCCAGTGCTGACTCACTCACTGTTCACCAATTACGAGCCTCCCTGAGCTAAAGCTGTCCCTGACCTCTGTCCCGTGCTCTGAGCTTGCTCCGTTGCATCCTGCTTGGGAACCTTTCTCCGTCTACTCTCAGCCATTCCCAACTGTATGAGTGGCACACGGCTACTGATGCCCCAGAAGAGAGTCAGGGCCCTTGCCACTTTCTCCATTCACCAGGACCTCTTTTGGGTCCTCTCTCCAACATTTGGTTGGCTACAAATGCCAAGAACTTCCTCCCCAGAGTTTTCACTGCACAGCACCAGCCAATTGCTTTTGACTGCTCACTGAGTCAGCGACACAGAGTTTCGATTAGAGTGGTGCTGGAAAAGCACAGCAGGTCAGGCAGCATTCGGATGCTCCAGCACCACTCTAACCTAGACTCTGATCTCCAGCATCTGCAGTCCCCACTTTCACCTACACAGAGCCTGTGTCATGTATCTGCATTCCCAGGAAACTGTAGGCACTCTGAACACAGACACACACACACACACACACACACACACACACACACACAGACACACACACACAGACACAAACACACATACACACAGACAGATCCACACAGTCTCACAAAACACACACACACGTGCACAACTTGTCACTTTGAAATCACCCTAATCCTGACCCTCGATTCACATAAAATGCTGGTTTCCAGAACAAAGTGTGTACAATATGTTGTGATGGATTCCATCACAGATAGAATCTTATATCAGTAAACTGCATCTTATCTAACTTGAGCTTTTTAAAAGAGAACAATACTGGAAGTATTTGTGGTATTTCCAGCTTTAGTTTTTCTCTGAAATACTATGTTTGTTCACAGGTCAGCCTTTTGAAACAGCACAGATATTGAATTCGGCCGTGAGCAATATTATCTGTTCCATTCTATTTGGAGATCGCTTTGATTATGACGACAAAATATTTAACTCCCTCACAAACATGAACAATGAGATGACGACATTGGCTGGAACAGCTTCAGTACAAGTAATTATCTTTCCATATTACTGTACTTGGGACGATTATTTAAATTACTTGCAATTTGTCATGTGTAACGATTCCCTTATCACACAAGTGCCAAGCAATGGCCATTTCCAATGAGAGACAGTCTAACCACCACCCATTGACTTTCAATGGTGTTACCATCTCTGAATTCCTCATAAACAACATCCTCGGAGTGACCGTTGATCAGAAACTCAACTGGATTTGTCATATAAATGCAGTGGCTACAAGAACAGATCAGAGGCTAGGAATGCTGTGGCAGGTAGTTCACCACCTGACTCCCCAAAGCCTGTCCACCAACTACAAGGCACAAGTCAGGAGGGTGGTGGAATAGTCCCCACTTGCCTGGAGGGGTGCAGCTCCAACAACAATTAAGAAGCTTGACCCCATCCAGAACAAAGCAACCCACTTGACTCGCACCACATCCACAAAACTCCACTCCCTCCACCACCGAGATTGATAGGTTCTTGTTGTCTAGAGGAATTAAGGGCTACGGGGAGAACGCTGGCAAGTGGAGCTGAAATGCGCATCAGCCATGATTGAATGGCGGAGTGGACTCGATGGGCCGAATGGCCTTACTTCCACTCCTATGTCTTATGGTCTTATGGTCTTATAATAGCAGCAATGTGCACCATCTACAAGATGCACTGCAGAAATTCACCAAAGATCTTCAGACAACACCTTCCAAACCCATGACCCAATCCATCTAGAAGGACAAGGGCAGCAGATACATGGGAACACCATCACCTTAAAGTTCCCCTCCAAGCCACTCACCGTCCTGATTTGGAAATATATCCCCGTTCCTTCACTGTCACTGGGTCAAAATCCTGGAGTTCCCTCCTTAAGGGCATTGTGGGTCTACCTACAGCACAAGGACTGCAGTGGTTCAAGATGGCTGCTCACCCCACCTTGTCAAGAGGCAACTAGGGACGGGCAATAAATGCTGCGCCCAGCCAGGAACACCCACATGCCATGAGTGAATAGATAAACCAGACATATTGTATGTTCAGAGTGTTTCTAACATTTCAGTAATTTACATTAACATGTGAGGAGCCCTAACGTGGAGTAAATTCACGTGGAAAAGCTGGAAAAATAAGATTTATGTAAATCATGATCATGTAACCGATTACTTGACTCTGACATCAATGAGAGAGAAGACACCAGTCTAGAATGACTATGTGAATAGAGAGGTCTTAGACACCAGACTAGCTGTATTTGAGACCCTATGTACAGATGAAAATAATGGATTATTACAGTACATTGAACTGAATTTATTGTCACGTGTACCGAGGCACAGTAAAAAGCTTAATCTTGTGAGTAATACAGGCAGATCACAGAGTTAAATAGCAGAGATAAGTAAATAATAGGTAAACAGCAGCAAAACAAAAACACAGGTACAGATGAATGCTCAGAGTTTGAGAGTCCATTCAGTATTCAAACAACAGTCGGGTAGAAACTGTTTCAAAACTGGCTGGTGGGTGTGTTCAGGCTTCAGTACCTTCTCCCCGATGGCAGAGGTTGTAGAAAACCATTGCCAGGGTGGGATGGATCTTTGAGAATGCTGGCGGCCTTTCCTTGACAGCGGGCCTGGTAGATGGATTCGACAGATGGGAGGTTGGCCTTTGTGATTGTCCGGGCCGAGTTCACTACTCTAAGCCATACGTAAAGAATAAGTCGGGGGCAGCCTCAGGGATTGTGTTATATACAGGCCTCTCGCAGCCAAACGTACTTCTGACGGGTATCTCAAAGTAAAGGTCACTATGCTGGTTTAAAATACATGGTGGCAGTGAGGGATAACGCCTCCAGAGACAGGATCTGGTGTGAGAACAGGGTGCTGGGGACACAACAACATAAAAAGGGAAGACTTCGATAGCAGAACAGGCCTTTGGAAGATGTCAAAAGCGAAGCTGAGAAAAATGTATGAAGACTCAGAACGTTTCATACCAAGAGTACAGATGACAATGTCATGGGTTTGATTCCCACTTTCAACCCTTCTGATGTTTGATATTCACTTAAGATTGGGCCTTAACGGATCATTCGTTGCAAATTACTGCTAAAATCTAAGAGCATCCCAAATGAAAAGGAATTACACAGAGTGAGGGAGGGGCTGGTCAGTCTGCTGTCTCCCATGTAGAGTCACTGTCAGTTTCAGTTCTAGTGAAGAGTCACCGGACTCACGATGTTAACTCTGCTTTCTTCCCACAGATGCAGCCAGACGCACTGAGTTTCTCCAGCAATTCCTGCTTTTGTTTCCGATTTCCAGCAGCTCTTTGTTTTATGTCACCGTAAATTACTTGGCCAACACATCGACTACAGACGAACAGTCACTAATCAACTCAACGCCTGAACTTATTGGTTATGTTCTTGTTCCAATCCAGCTGTACAATTCTTACCCATCTCTGGGATTTCTGATTCCGGCTCGCAGGAAGATGATTGAGACTCGAGATAAGATGATGGAAATCTTCAACAGTTTCTTCAAAGCGGCTGAAGAAACCTTGAGTGAGAACAGCATTCAGACCCTAAACGAGGCCTTAATTCTGAGGCATCAGCAGGTACAGTGACACACCTTTTCAGCAGTAAGGGGTATCTCCCCAGATTTCAGACTCCACACCAGGACTTTGTGGGTTTTGATGGAGGAAGATTCTGTGTTCAACATCTGTTAATATATCAAGTTAAAAACCACACAACACCAGGTTATAGTCCAATAGGTTTATTTGGAAGCACTAGCATTCAGAGCGCTGCTCCTTCATCAGGTGGTTGTGGAGTACATGATTGTAAGACACAGAATTTATAGCAAAAGTTTACACTGTAAGTTTTTGCTATAAATTCTGTGTCTTACAATTGTGTACTCCACAACCACCTGATGAAGGAGCAGCGCTCTGAAAGCTAGTGATTCCAATTAAACCTATTGGACTATAACCTGTTTTTGTGTGATTTTTAACTTTGTGCACCCCAGTCCAACACTGGCATCTCCAAATCATTACTATAAGATGCAGTGCTGCCCCTAGTTACTGGATGTAGTTTCAAGCACTCACCGTATCTGATCATTTTTCTAATCGCATGACATCATGTGGGTGTTTGTGTCCAGGGTGTAGCATTGGTTTCAGACATGGGATGTGAGTCACAGGGGCTGGGCCAGCATTTATTACCCAGAGGGCAGTGGGGTCATCCACATTGCTGTGGGTCTGGAGTCACATGTAGGCCAGACCAAGTAAGATTGGCAGATTTCCTTCCCTAAACGATATTAGTGAACCAGGTGGATTTTTTACAACAATCAACAGTTGCTATATGGTCACCATTAGACTAGCTATAATTTGCAGATTTTTATTCAAGTTTCACCATGTGCCATGGTGGCCTTTGAATACATGGAGGGGCATGGGTACATTAGCCTGGCATCTGGATGACGATTCCAGTGACATTACGATGACACATCCCTGAAGGACGTATGAGTTTCAATCTCGCAATTTACAACGTGAGAGGGGTTTCTTCTCAGAATATTGGCATTTCCTCTGGGTGCACTGGTTTCCTCCCACAGTCCAAAGCTGTGCAGGTTCGGTGGATTGGCCCAAGCGAACCTGCCCTGTAGCGTCCAGGAATGTGCAGGCTAGGTAGATTAGCCATGGGAAATGCAGGGTTATGGGGATAGGGTGAGATGCCCTTCGGAGGGGTAGTGTGGACACGATGGGTTGAATGGCCTGCTTCCAGACTGTAGGGATTCTATGATTCTAATTGTTGAGACGTTTTTACTTATTTTATATGCTACCTTTCCTGAATAATGTCCTGGTAATATAATGTTCAATGCTTTGGAGCTGCACTCTTCTCATTTTGTCTGGGATATCAATCTCTTTAAGACAAATGAATTGAAATCTCACATTCATCCAGACCAACCCCTTTCAGCTCCTCTGTGCTGCCAGCGTGGATTGAAGCTAAATGGTGAACTCAGACTGGAGAGACAACAATGAACAATTTAGCATGCGGCACGGTGGCTCAGTGGTTAGCACTGCTACCTCACAGCGTCAGAGACCTGGGTTCAATTCCTGCCTCAGGCAACTGTCTGTGTGGAGCTTGCACATTCTCCCTGTGTCTGTGTGGGTTTGCTCCGGTTTCCTCCCACAGTCTAAAAATGTGCAGGTCAGGTGAATTGTCCATGCTAAATTGCCTTAGTGTTAGGTGAAGGGGTAAATATAGGGGAATGGGTCTGGGTGGGTTGCTCTTTGGAGGGTCAGTGTGGGCTTGTTGGGCTGAAGGGCCTGTTTCCACACTGTAAGTAATCTAATCTAATCTGAGAGGAAACTGGAGCATCCATAGGAAACCTACACAGATATGGAGAGAACGTGCAAACTACACACGATTATCTGAGAGTGGAATCGAACCTGGGTCTGTGGTGCAATGGTGCTAACCACTGTGCCACCTCTTTATTGCCCCTCCCAAATTGTCCAGAGGGCAGTTCAGAGTCAACCACCTTTCAGTGGCCCTGCCATCACATGCAGGCTAGACTAGGTAAGGATGCCAGATTTTCCCTTCCACATCGAAACCAAATGGGTTTTTACAACAAGACCAGCTCTTTATTCCAGATTTTATTGAATTTAAACTTTACCATCAGCCACAGGTGGGATTTGAACCCAGTCCACAGAACATCGGCCTGGGGTTAGCTGGATGACCAGGCCAGTGACATTGCCACTACACCAGGGTTCCGTTATGGGGGGAAATTAAAGGAGGAGGTCAGAGTGCAGAACTCAGGAAAGGTTATTAAAATCTCCAGCACAGCCACAAGTAGGACAGAGTGTATGGAAAGGGTTGGCAATTGACTTCAAGCATGCTGGACAAACAATTGACCATTGAATAGGGGGACGGTTAACACAGAACTGAAGGTGTTATATCTGAATGTACGCAGGATAAGGAATAAGGTAAATGACCTCGTGGCACAGATCAAAATTGGCAGGAATGACGTGGCGGGCATCACGGAGATGTGGCTGCAAGGGCATCAGGATTGGGAGCTGAATATTCAAGGATTTAAATCCTGTTGAAAAGACAGGCAGGTGGGCAGAGAGGGTGGGGTTACCTTATGAGTAAGAAATGAAATTAAATCAATAGTGAGAAATGAAGTCGGGTCAGATGGTGTAGAATCTGTGTGGGTAGAATTGAGGAACTGCAAAAGTTTAAAGAAAAACATAGTTGAAGTTATGTACAGGTCTCCAAATAGTAGTCAGGAGTTGGGGTGCAAGATACACCAGGAGATAGAAAAGATGGGCAGGAAAGGCAAAGTTATTGGGATCATGGAGAATTTCAATATGCAGGTGGACTGGGAAAATCAGGTTGGTACTGGATCAAAAGAAAAGGAATTTGTGGAATGTTTACAAGATGACTTTTTGGAGCAGCTTGTAATGAAGCCCTCTAGGGAACAGGCAATATTGGATTTAGTGTTGTGCAGTGAGACTGACTGGTAAGGGAGCTTATGGTGAAGGCACCCTGAGGAGGCAATGATCATAATATGATTGAATTTACTCTGCAATTTGAGAAGGAGAAGATAGAATCAGAGATAACGGTATTACAGCTGAATATAGGCAACTACAGAGGCCTGAGGGAGGAGCTGGGTAGAATTGACTGGGAGAGGAGCCGAGCAGGAAAGACAGTGGAACAGCAAAAGCAGGAGCTTCTGGGAGTAATTCAGGACACACAGCAGAGATTCATCCCGAGGGAAAAGAAGCATGGTACAGGGAGGATGAGGCAACCAAGGCTGACTAGGGAAGTCAGGGATACATTAAAGCAAAAGGGAAAGAATACAATGTGGTGAAGGACAGAGGGAAACCAGAGGAAGCCTACAAAGACTAACATTGAGCAACAAAAAAAAAATAAGTAGGGAGAAGATTAAATATGAGGGTAAGCCAGCCAGTAAGATAAAGGAAGATCTGTAAGAGCTTCTTTACATATATCAAGGGCAAAAGAGAGGCAAAAGTGGCCATTGGGTCGCTGAAAAATGAAGCTGGAGAGTTAAAGAAATGGCTGAGGAACTGAATAATTACTTCATGTCAGTCTTCATGGAGCAAGACATAATTAATAACCCAAATATTCAAGAGAGTGAGGGGGCAAAGCTGAGTATGGTGGCTATCATCAAGGAGAAGGTGCTAGAAAAACTGAATGGCCTGAGGATGGAGAAATCACCTGGACCAGATGGACTACATCCCAGAGTCCGAAGGGAGATAGCTGAGGAGATAGTGGAGGGTGGTGTGAGTGGTGATCTGTCAGGAGTTGCTCGAATCAGGGAAGGTTCCAGAAGACTGGAAAATCATTAATGTGACATCCCTGTTTAAAAAGAGAGTAAGGCAAAAGACAGAAATTACAGACCGATTAGCCTAACCTCGGTCATGTGAAAGATCCTGGAATCCACTGTGAAGGATGAGATTTCTGAATACTTGGGAGTGTATGGTAAAATAGGGCAAAGTCAGCATGGTTTCATCAAGGGGAGATCATGCCTGACAGATCTGTTCAAATTCTTTGAGGAAGTAACAAGCAGGTTAGACCAAGGAGAACCAATGGATATTATCTATCTAGACTTCCAAAAGGCCTTTGACAAGGTGCTTTACAGGAGGCTACTGAGTAAGATAAGGGCCCATGGTATCAGAGGCAAAGTGCGAGCATGGATAGAAACTTGGCTGTCTGACAGAAAGCAGAGAGTGGGGATAAAAGTGTCCTTCTCAGGATGGAAGCTGGTGACATGTGGTGTTCCTCAATGCTCAGTGTTGGGAGCACAACCTTTCACTTTATACATTAACGATCTAGATGAAGGAACTGAGGGCAGTCTGGCTAACATTGCAGATGATACAAAGATAGGTAAGGGACAGGTAGCATTGAGGAGGTGGCGAGGTGGCAGAAGGATTCAGACAGGTTAGGAGAGTGGGCAAAGAAGTGGGCAAAGATAGAGTACAACGTGAGAAAGTGTGAGGTCGTGCACTTTGGTCAGAAGAATAGAGGCATGGACTATTTTCTAAATGGAGAGGAAATTCAGAACTCTGAAGTGCAAAGAGACTTAGGAGATCTCATCCAGGATTCTCTCAAGGTAAACTTGCCTCTTAAGTCAGTAGTTAGGGAGGCAAATTATTTTGAGAGGACTTGAATATAAAAGCAGAGATATAATTCTGAGGCTCTATAAGCATCTGGTCAGACCACATTTGGAATATTGTGCACAGTTTTGGGCCCCATATCTCAGGAAAGATGTACTGGCCCTGGAGTGTGTTCAGAAGAGGTTCACGAGAATGGTCCCAGGAATGAAAAGCTTAACATATGGGGAATGTTTGAGGACTTTGGGTCTATATTTGATGGGGTTTAGAAGGATGAGGTTGGAACGTCTAACTGAACCATATAGAATACTGAATGGCCTGGACAGAGTGGATATTGGGAAGATGTTTCCATTGGTGGGAGAGACGAGGACCCGAGGGCAAAGCCTTCAAGTAAAGGGAAGACCTTTTAAAACAGAGATAAGGAGAAACTTCTTCAATCAGAGAGTAGTGAATCTATCATTGCCACAGAAGGCTGTGGAGGCCAGGTCATTGAGTATAATTAAGACTAAGATAGAAAGGTTCTTGAGTATCAAGGGAGCAAAGGTTATGGGGAGAAAGCAGGAGAATGGGGTTGAGAAATTTATCAACCATGATTGAATAGTGGTGCAGTCTTGATGGGATGAATGGCCTAATTTCCATTCCTATGTCTTATGGTCTTAGACCTCTGTCTGTGGGGATCCAGTGACTATCCATGGTGAACGCCTGAGTGTAACACTGGATTACCAGGCCATTGACATTACCCCTTCGACCACTGTCTGTCTGTGGGGATCTAGTGACTATCCATGGTGAAGGTCTGAGTGTAACACTGGCAGTGCCCACCACTTTGATTGGCTGGCAGGTTCATCATTCCCACCCTGGGCTGAAATAGGCCATAGGCCTGAGGCTTCCCAAGTTAGCTCCTGACTGCAGTGGAATAGCTCCTGATGGAAAACCACTCGGTGTCTGTGGTCAGTGTCGGTTCCCATCTGCTCTGTCTCCTTCTGCAGTGACTTTCAAATCAAATGGTTGACTCCATATTGTCTTTCCCTCACTCTTCAGAGAAAAGTGTGTCACTTCACCATTCTTTCTGGTCAGCTTCGTCTGTCCATTTTGCTATTTTGGGAGAAGGTGAGGACTGCAGATGCTGGAGATCAGAGTCGAAAAGTGTGGTGCTGGAAAAGCACAGCCAGTCAGGCAGCATCTGAGGAGCAGGAGAGTCAACGTTTCGAGCATAAGCCCTTCATCAGGATGCTGCCTGATGAGCTGTGCTTTTCCAGCACAACATTTTTCGACCCATTTACCAGTCTGCCTTTAACTTCCTCAGGTTTGTTACTTCCCTGTTCACAGCTGAATATATTGCTGACTTCCATTAAATGTTTAAAAATAGTAATGAACAATTCATTGATGTAATTAATATAGCCTGTGTCCAAAGTCTTGCTCATCAATGTGTTACCCTTCCTGTCATGAAGATGTCCCAAAGCATTCGACAGAGAAGGATTGATTTTTAAAACGTGACGTTTGTTGTAACGCAGGGGGATGAGTTAATTAATTTGTGTGCAGCAAGGCCCCACATTAATAACAGTGATAATGACCAGATCAACGCTTTTGGTAGAAGTGTTAACATTGGCTAAGACACCAGTGAAGAGCTTCTCTGTCCGTGATAAATGAAGAACATGATATTACACATCCATCTGCATTTGAGCATCAGTTAAACAGTTCACCTGAAAGGCAGCACCTCTGATAGTGCAGCACCCTCTCAGAACAGAGCTGAAATTTCAGCTGAGGTTGTGCACTCAGATTTGTGAAGTGTGGCCTGAATTCATGAAATCCTGACTCTGAGCAAGACAGCCGCTGCCCCCCAATGACACAGACCCATCCAGCAATATACACACTCAAATATTTCCCCCAAGAACGTGGTACCTTCTCCTTTATTCTATTTTGTCTTGAAGGAATCAAGAGGCCAAGATGAGGAAATTCAGAAAAGGAACACATTGATGATAATCATGGACCTGTTTAGTGCCGGCACAGAAACCACTTCCACCACCGTGTGCTGGGGACTCCTTCTCATGATGAAATATCCGGATATCCAGAGTAAGGGAATCACGAACTTTGTGTTTGTTCGTTGTTGTTGGTGTCTAAACTGTTACTTGATCATATGGACAGGACTATCGAGGTCAGTAGTAAACTAGGCCCATGGTCAGTGTGAAATTGGTCATTTTAATCAGTAACACCTCAACTGGTTGCTCTCAGGAAGAGCTGATGGTGAGGGAGTCAGCAAGTGGAGTCTTTCTGAAATTGAGTTGAATTTAAGGTAACTCCCCCAGGCATGACGTGCACTGCAGATTCAGAGATTATACCCAGTGTGACACTCATAACAACGTGATATCAATGTCAAAACCACCATAAAGCTCATGCTATGGATGTCTCGCCTAAGCCTCCCCCCCAAATTCTGGAATCTTCTATCTGAAAGTCTAATGTGTGACTCTGTTCACTGATAAAACCCTCCAAAGGTAAACTGAACTCCCCAGGTGGTCTCTCTCTAATAATGTGTTTTAATAACACTCACCACGGTAACAGAAATACAAACAAGTTAATTATGAAACCACTTCAGATGCAAAGAAAAACCATATGCCACCAGTTCAAAGTTCAGGAATCCAAATAAGTTATAATACGGTGTCACACACCCTACTTCACACACAGGTAATTGGAGTTAAGAGTCATGGAGCTTGACAGCACAGAAAAGGCTCCTTTTGCCCATTGAGCTTGTCCAGGTTAAAATCAACCACCTAACTATTCTCATCCCATTTTCCAGCACTTGGCCCATAACCGTGTGTGCCTGAGGTGACAAGATGTGGCTTTAAGAAAGAGCTTTTCCGCTGGATTTCAGTTGCTGAACGAGTTGAGTTTCTATCCCGTTGTTTGATGGCAGTTTCCCCAATCCAAGCTTTCTCTATTTCAGGGAAAGTTCAGGAAGAAATCGATCAGGTGATAGGAGCCGGACGAGCCCCTGTAACCGAAGACCGAAAGCGAATGCCTTACACTGACGCTGTGATTCACGAAATCCAGAGATTTGCCAACATCGTCCCCATCAACCTTCCTCATTCAACAACCGAGGACACACACGTGAAAGGACATTTCATTCCAAAGGTAGTTCTGAATGATATCAACCAGGCTAGGGTTTCACAATCTGTGTCTGCGAGAAATTGGAAGTACCTTCAAACTAAAGTAAAACGTGACCGACAAAGAAAAGAAACAAATTTTAACTGGGACTGATTTGGAAATTAGTGAATCGGGGGTGGCAATTTTCATAGTGGAGGAGTCCCAATGACATTTAAAATAAGTATGGGCCCCACCTTGACCACTGGAAACTAACAGGGTCAGGTCCAACACTGGATTCACACATCCCACTTCATTCACTCTCCATTGAAGTCAGGCTCAGAAACACATTCCGAATTATTGTTCTTGTTTGCAGGGAACGTACGTGATTACTGTCCTGACCTCGGTGCTGCATGACAAAACTCAATGGAAAACTCCAAAGGAGTTTAACCCGGCTCACTTCCTGGATGCTGATGGGAATTTTGTGAAGAGAGATGCCTTCATGCCTTTCTCTGCAGGTAACTGGACGAGAGGGACATGTATTCCTGCTGTTCAATATTTCCATTTCTGAAGTGAGATGAGGAACTGTTGAGAGCAATCTTTATTTTGAACAGGCAGGAACTCCACAATGTCACAATTAGACCTGCTTTAGCATTTCGCGCGGGTGTAAACTGTACAGGGTGAATGTGGTCTTGTATCTTGCTGCTACTGCTGCTGGTCCCAACTGGGACATTCCAGTTCCTGTTGGGACCACGAGAGATATCTTGGGTTGATTCACTACCACCAATCCTTCTGATTGGGATCCATCTGTCGTTACTGACATCCAATGGGGAAGGAGACTGACACATCGCCTTGAGCAGAAGGTAGCCTTAGTTTCGATGTACAGTAACTAGGTTTATTACATCTTACTGAATGACTAGTCGCAACATATCTGAGATACTACAATTTCCTCTTGTGAGATATCGGGTCCAGTCTAAGAGTACAGCAACTGCAGGGGGATCAACGTGACTGAATGTACAAACGCTGACACTTTATAACTAGATGGGAGGAGAGCATCCCATGATGTCAATTAACCCTTTCAGGTCTGAACAGCTTTATACTCCAGGACACAAGGTGTCGGAGCTCATCGGGCCAATCAAGCCTTCTCTGCCATCTCATACAGTCATGTCTGACCTTGGACTTTGGTTCCAGTTTCCTACCTGCTGCCCATTTCCCTCGAACCTATCCACCACAGGTTTAAGTGAGACTCCACAATTCAGGGATTGCTAATTCGAAGCGTCCGCAATCCTTGAGCAATTTCACCTCACATCAGCTTTTTTTATTCTGCTACTGTGCCACTTCATTTCAGAGTCTCTGCCCAACAGGAACAATATCTTTTCAGCTGCTCTAGAAAGCCCTTCTGGAATTTTGTCGGCTTCAATGACACTGCCTCTCATTGTTCTCAACTTGTGACTTTGAGAATATTGGATCAATTTACTTAACCTTTGAGGAAAAACCCCTCATCCCAGGGACTCATCCAGTGAACATTCAGTGTACCAAAGCAAATATATCCCATCCTGAATGTGAAGACCAAAACTGCACACAATATTCAACATGTGAACTCATCAAGTTGTCACTAATCTTCATCAGGTAAAGGTTATTGCTGAAGAGTCACATGCCACCATGACAACTGGTAGGATTTTAATTTAATTAATGAATCTAGAGTATAAATCAACTCGAATTCTCACATTATGATCTGTGCTGATGGCAATTTCAGACTAAGTCAGTTTCCAGATGGAACCTGGCTCTGTAGGCCTTGCGTCTTATTTCACTGTTTGGTTTCTGCAGTGGTCAGTCACGTAACATACTGACGTGTGGATGCTCATGTAACAAAAAAGCATCAAATCTGATTACATAAAATAATTGAAAACAAACAAAGCCTATCGATCCATTATAAATAGTGAAAAGAAACAGGTAACAATATTTTCCCAGCAATATCCTTTACAGACACTCAACTCTGGAGGTGTGTCACTCCTATCTTCACATCAACAATTTTTACTGAACTGGTAAGATTGCAAACATTTCTCATCAGTGATGTTCTATACATTTACCAAATGGAATTATCTCCATCTCTCCCAGAGATACAGAGAGGCATTTCTCAATGAACTCTTTTAAAAAAAAGGGAAGTTTGTTTTTGTCAAATATTTCCTGGGACTGCTAAAACCTCTTGCCAGTTCTAATGGTTTTAAGGTTGCTGCATACCTCTGCAGGTGTGAATCTTTTCTTCTGAACTCAACTTACTCATGGTCTTTGTCATCTGTTTCTGTAGCTTGTAGGGTGGCATGATGGCTCAGTGGCTAGCACTGTTACCTCACAACACCAGAGATCTGGTTTCAATCCCAGCCTCAGGCGACCGTCTGCGAGGAGTTTGCACGTTCTCCCCCTGTGTCTGTGTGGGTTTCCTCCCACAGTCCAACGATATGCTGGTTAGGCGGTTTGGTCATGTTAAATAGTCCAGGGATGTGTGGGTTAGGTGGATTCACCATGGTAGAGATTGGGTCTGTGTGCAATGCTCTTGGCATGGACTTGATGGGCTGAATGAACTACTTCCACACTACAGGGATCCTAATAGCTCAACACTTTATTTCTCCGGGTGCCTTACCTCGACATTTAGCAGAAATCACATGATTTCTTGGAAAAGCTGTTTTAGACTCACTGCTCAAATGACTTTCTGCCCCTTTTCAAGAAAAGTGTCACCTTTACAGCACTAAGACCAAAAATGCAGGGTCCCAGAGATGGGATGGGTCTGAGTAGAATGCTCTTGGGAGAGTCAGTGCACAGCCGATGGGCCGAATGTCCTCGTTCTGCACCACAGGGGTTTACAATTCTAAGTGCCCCTTCACTCTTCCGGACTCATCTCTTAATGGCTCGGTCACAATCCGGTGTTAATGATGAACGGGAAGGCAGGCAGCAAGAGCTGGGCTTTGTCACCATGGGTGAGGTGAAGCGAGTGAGTCAGCAGTTTTGGACCATCCAGCACTGTTCCAGTTTCACAGCCCCATCCAGCCTCCCACAGCCAGCTTCTCATTGCATATGTCTTCATCAGGGTCTTCGCAACACGCCCAGAGAATAGCAGGTACGCCAAAGTGGCAGCTCCTCAGACTCTCATCGAAAGGCTGTTGCAGTTTGGGAAATGCACTGGGTCAGCGGCAGGTCCAGGGAGATGAGGACGTTGAGTAAGTTGAGGGAGCAAGTCATCAGAGTTAAACAGAATGCAAGGCAACCTTATTAAAATGGACCCAGACCAGACAGTATAATCCAGAACAAGGAGGAGCCCACTTCGCAAAGAGATGAAGGGGAATTGTTTTTTCTCTCAGAGGGTGGTCTGCACATCTTTGGTTGCCGTGGGTGCACCAGTATAGGGCTGGCATCGATCGCCAGGGGCACTACTGTATGGATAAGATGCAGGCTGGTAGCTGATGATGATGGTGCCCACCACCCCCTCTATTGCAGAGCTGGCTGCACTCCGGAATTACGGAAACCCTCACACGAAGCATTCAAAGAAAGGGAGGAGCCTGTAGAGCTTTGGAGGTCGGGAGTGGGACAGACAGAGAGCCCCCGGGGTGCAGTGACAGAGGGCACTGTGGTCTGAACAAACTCACTCTTGAGGTCGCGGGAACCAGGAGCCCCCACACACAGGGCATGAGAAGGGGGCATCGCTGGTGTGGTGGGTGTCACTGTACTGATGACCTTGGAGCAGGAGGTGGCTCACGAAATCGCCAAGGTGCTAACTAGGCAGGAAGTTGCCAAGGGCAAGCTGGACATCTGTCCGAGGGAGAGGGTGAAAGGTCTCACTGCCCTCTGTCTGATGAGGACAGAGCTCCCTCCTCCCTGATGCAGTCCTGTCATGTGCTTCCACAGCTACCAGGAACAAACTGGGCACTGCACCGGGACATAGGAGGCCATTCAAGTGGGGAGAGCAAAGGAGAAAAATGGTAGAGATACAGATGGCATCCTTGGAGAGCAGGATCAAGAGTCATGCATTGTTTGTTACCAGCCCAGTGCCATGGTAAAGGATATCTCAAATCAGTTTGAGAGGATATTGGAGTGGGAGAGGGAGGATCCAATAGCTGTGGTCCATGTTGGCACCAGTAACATAGGCAAGAGTTGGCAAGAGGACCTTGGAAAAAGACTTTGTCTGTACATCCTATCCATGCCCTTCATGATTTTATAAACCTCTATAAGGTCACCTCTCAGCCTCTGATGCTCCAGGGAAAACAGCCCCAGCCTATTCAGCCTCTCCCTGTAGCTTAAACCCTCCAACCCTGCAACATCCTTGTAAATCTTTTCTGCACCCTGTCAAGTTTCACAATATCCTTCTTATAGGAAGGTGACTGGAATTGAACGCAGTTTTCCAAAAGTGGCCTCATCAGTGTCCTGCATAACTGCAGCATGACCTCCCAATTCCTACACTCATCATTCTGACCAATGAAGGCAAGCATATCAAATGCCTTCCTCACCAACCTATCTGCCTGTGACTCCACTTTCAAGGAAATAAGCACTTGCACCCCCTAGGTGTCTTTGTTCGGCAAAACTCCCCAGGGCCTTACCATAAACTGAAAAGTCCTGCTCTGGCTTGCTTTACCAAAATACAACACCTCACATTTATCTAAATTAAACTCCATCTTATTTTCTTAGATTCCCTACAGCGTGGAAACAGGCCCTTCGGCCCAACAAGTCTACACCGACCCTCCGAAAAGTAACCCACCCAGACCCATTTCCCTCTGACTAATGCACCTAACACTATGGGCAATTTCCCATGGCCAATCCACCCTAACCTGCACATCTTTGGACTGTGGGAGGAAACCCACGCAGACACGGGGAGAATGTGCAAACTTCACACAGACAGTCGCCCCGAGGCTGGAGTCAAATCTGCGACCCTGGTGCTGTGAGGGAGCAGTGCTAACCACGGAGCCACTGTGCCTCCCGCATCTTATCAAAGTCCCGCTGTACTCTGAAATAATCTTTTTCACTGTCCACTACACCATCTATTTTGGTGATATCTGCAAACTTACTCACCACATCTCCTATGTTCACGTCCAAATCATTTATATAAATGGTAAAAAGCAGTGGACCCAGCACCGATCCTTGTGGCACTCCACTGGTCACAGGCCTCCAGTCTGAAAAACAACCCTCCACCACCACCTGCTGTCTTCTACCTTCAAGCCAGTTCTGTATCCAATTGGCTAGCTCTCCCTGGATCCCATGTGATCTACCCTTGCTAACCAGTCTACCAAGTGCTCCCCCACTGACACCTCAGTCACCTGCCCTGCCTCATTTCTCAAGAGTAGGTCAAGCTTTGTACCTTCTCTAGTAGGTACATCTACATACTGAATCAGAAAATTGTCTTGTACACACTTAACAAATTCCTCTCCATCTAAACCCTTGACACTATGGCAATTCCAGTCTACGTTTGGAAAGTTAAAAACCCCTACCATAATCACCCTATTATTCTTACAGATAACTGAGATCTCCTTACAAATTTGTTTCTCAATTTCCCTCTGAATATTAGGGTGTCTACAGTACAATCCCAATAAGGTGATCATCCCTTTCTTATTTCTCAGTTCAATCCAAGAAGCCTCCCTGGATGTATTTCCAGGAATATCTTCTCTCAGTACAGCTGTAATGCCATCCCTTATCAAAAACACCACTCTCCCTCCTCTCTTGCTCTCCTTTCTGTCCTTCCTGTAGCATTTGTATCCTGGAACATTAAACTGCCAGTCCTGCCCATTCCTGAGCCATGTTTCTGTAATTGCTATAATATCCCAGTCCCATGTTCCAAACCATACCCTGGGTTCATCTGCCTTCCCTGTTAGGCCTCTTACATTGAAATAAATGCAGTTTATCAGTCCTACCTTGTTCTCTGCTGTGTCCCTGCCTGCCCTGACTGTTTGACTCACTTCTGTTATCAACTGTACCAGTCTAAGATTGATCTCTTTCCTCAACTCTCTGGGTCCTACCCCGCCCTCCCACACTACCCCACCCCCACACTACCCCACCCCCCACCTTACCAGTTTACATCCTCCCGATCAGCTCTAGCAAATCTCCCTTCCAGTCTGTTAGTCCTCTTCCAATTCAAGTGCAATCTGACCTTCTTGTACAGGTCACTTCTATCCCAAAAGAGATTCCAATGATCCAAAAATGTGAATCCTTCTCCCATACACCAGCTCCTCAGCCATGCATTCATCTGCGCTATCCTCCTATTCCTACCCTCAGTTGCTCACAGCACCGGGAGTAATCCAGATTTTACTGCTCTCGAAGACCTCCTTTTTAAATTTCGGCCTAACTCTCTATATTCTCCCTCTCTCATGCTTTTTCCTTCCTATATTATTGGTTCCAATGTGTACAATAACCTGGTCCCTCTTCCCTTTGAAAATATTCTGGACCCTCCCTGAGATACCCTTGATCCTGACACCAGGGAGGTAACACACCATTCTAATGTTTCGCTGCTGGCCACAGAAAGGTCTGTCTGTGCCTTGAACTAGAGGGTTCCCTAACACAATTGATTTCCTGGAACCCGACGTACCCCTCATTGTGTTAGAGCCAGTTTCAATAACGGAAACTTCCTGTGAGAATCCATCACCCCCTACTTTTTCCAAAACAACATACTTGTTTGAAATGGGGATAGCCACAGAAGACTCCTGCACTACCTGCCTACCTCTCTTACCTTTCCTGGAGCTAACCCATCTATGCGACTGTATCTGCAACTTTTCTCCCTTCCGATAACTACTATCCAACACATCCCCTTGCTCTTGTAAATTCCTCATTGCCTCTAACTGTCTCTCCAACCTATCTATTCGATCTGATAGGATTCACAATCAACAGCAGTTATTGCAGATTTAATTCTCAGTCACCCATAAACTCTCCCTCAACTCCAGATCTGACAAGAAGTGCATATCACTCTACTTAAGGCCATTTTTGCTTCTTTCAATCTACAGACCCAGAAAACAGCACTGCCTTATTCCTCTAAAAAACACTGCTCCAACCTAACTTAATACTTATGGCTTATATTTTTAAGTTTAATCAAGAGACATATCTGAATATAACATATAATCAAACCCACTCACTACTGCAGACTTACTGTCAGGCCACACATAAAAATATTCACTTATCTGTCTCTGTGCTGTGACCTCTCCCAAACAGGTTCCTCCAAGAACAGTTTCACTGAATTTCACTGTTGGTTAATTTTCCCAGACGCACTCTGATTTCCAGCGTTACATGAATTCAAAAAGCAAAGGCAGTAACTGCGCAGATTCACTGCTCTCTCAGTTAGCAGTGTGGGTTTCTCTCTCTCTCTCTCTCTCACTCTCTCTCACTCACTCTCTCCCTCTCCTGCACTGATCTCACCATGTGCTTCCTTTGTCTATTCCTCTCCCTTTTAAAACTGCTGTTGTTTTGACTTTTTTTTTCTCCAAAGTTCCAAAACAATGCAACAGCATATCAAACAGTAATTGTTGCTCCTGGAATTTGAGAAAATCACCTCCAACAAGTAAAATACCTCAAAAAAGGAGCAGCCTGTTACAGCCAAAACTTTTCCCATCCTCCATCTTGGATTACTCAGAATCCTCATTCTATCCTTTTCCATGACTGTTTTAAAACTAACAGAAATTACAATCACACAGCCCAAAGTGCTCCCACACCTCAGTCACTTTCCCTGTCTTCTTTCCTAACGGAATAATACCATGAGCTGGGATCGTAATAGTTTGTGTGGGAGAGCAAAGTGTAGGTAGAGGATCAGCAAGGATCTTACTGAATGGGGAAAGGGGTTTGAGTGACCGAATGGACTCCACCTGTTTATGAACAAACCCTGTGTGTGTGTGTGTGTGTGTGTGTCTGTCTGTCTGTGTGTCTGTGTGTGTGTCTGTGTGTGTCTGTGTGTGTGTCTGTGTGTCTGTGTGTGTGTGTCTGTGCATGTGTGTGTGTGTCTGTGTGTGTGTATGTGTGTGGGTGTGTGTGTGTGTGTCTGTGCATGTGTGCGTGTGTCTGTGTGTGTGTGTTTGTGTCTGTGTGTGTCTGTGTCTGTGTGTGGGTGAAGTACTGACCGTTCCCTGTTCTTTTTCAGGTCGGAGGGTGTGCGCTGGTGAGGCACTGGCTAAAGTGGAGCTTTTCCTGTTCTTCACCACCCTGCTGCAGAAGTTCCACTTCCAGGCCCCACCAGGGGTGACCGACCTGGACACTAGCCCAAGAATCGGCTTAGTGTCCAACCCAAAACCCCACCGGGTTTGTGCTGTGTCTCGCTGATGGGACCCAGCGACAGGCCCAGTCGGTCTCTCACTGCTGGGTTTCGAAGGGTGGGACTCGATTATCCTATCTCTACGCTAGCTGCGACACAATCGTTTACTGTTTGCACAAATCGTAATTCCATCAGCTTGTCTCCGAAACACTCTCCCGTGAAGGATAAGAATTCCAAGGAACATTTTCTCCAGTTGTATAAAGAAGCTGGAATCCCATTGATAGGCGTGAGTCCACTGACCACTCAATCAATCCAACTCGTTCATGTTGAGAAAACTTTACACACGGAGCATTGACTTAATCGGGTTATCGAAATGCTTTCAAATGGATACATTGCAACTACCGCATGGTTAAGCTTTGTTCTCGAACAATAACCAGCACGTTTCACTGATTCTGAATTAGGGAGACCACCTTACGTTAGTCAGACTCCTACCCAATCACATACAAATCCTCAGGGAGCTGAAAACTCTGTCAGATTAATCATGGATGTGATGATTAAATATCTAATAAATGTGCTCTAACTCCAATTAGTGCAAATATTGTTATTGGAAAATGGAACTCAAAGTGCAGAAGTGGGTGGTGTGACAGTACAGTCAGACAGATCCTGGATATATATTCATTACCGTTTGGTGCTGCCTCATTGCTAACTACGTTACTGATCAAATAGTGAATCAGCAGAGATCCAAGTCCACATCTGTGCAGAGATATGTGCAGATTTAATACAGAATGTTGCCGTATTGTGATCACAGGGTGAAAGTGAGGACTGTAATGCTGGAGATCAGAGTCAAAGAGTGTGGTGCTGGAAAAGCACAGCAGGTCAGGCAGCATCTGAGGAGCAGGAGAATCGACATTTCAAGCACAAGTGCTAGCTATGAAGAGAGGTGGAGTAGGTTAGGATTGTTTCCATTAGAAACAAGGAGATTGAGGGGGGACCTGATTGAGGTCTACAAAATCATGAAGGGTATAGACAGGGTGGATAGGGATAAGCTTTTTCCCAGGGTGAAGGATTCAATAATGAGAGGTCACGTGTTCAAGGTGAGAGGAGAAAAGTTTAAGGGGGATACACGTGGAAAGTATTTTATACAGAGGGTGGTAGGTGCCTGGAACACGTTGCCAGCAGAGGTAGTAGAGGCAGGCACGGTAGATTCATTTAAGGTGTGTCTGGACAGATGGATGAGGAGGTGGGGAGCAGAGGGATACAGATGAACAAGAAATGAACATTGGGTTGAATCCTCTGGAAGAGTATAAAAAGCAGTTATGTCATTGTTGAGGTGTTTCACGAAGGTGTTCCCTCTGTGAGCTCTAATGTTTTCTCTCATGCTGTTCTCTGCAGCGTGCCGCATTATGTGTGTACCGTGTTTCTACAGTGTCCCCACACTCCCATGTGATCAGCAATGGGGGAAGTACTCAGCAGTGCTGGGACTCCCTGGGATCCCCAGTACTGGCACTATATATAAACCCAGCCAACCTCCATCAGCCAAGAGCTGCCTTTCAAAGGGCACACAGTAAAAGCAGAATGAGACATAAACATGTCATCGAGTCATAGAGATGTACAGCATGGAACCAGACCCTTCAGTCCAACTTGTCCATGCCAACCTGATATCCTAAATTATTCTTGTCCCATCTGCCAGCACATGGCCCATATCCCTCTCAACCCTTCCTATTCATATACCCATCCAGATGCCTTTTAAATGTTATAATTGCACCAGCCTCCAAAACTTCCTCTGGCAGCTCATTCCATACACGCACCGCCCTCTCTATGAAAAAGTTGCCCCTTTGGCCCCTCTGAAATCATATGTCAGGTACGGGCAGCAGAGATCAAGTAAATCCTGAGAAGAGTATAAAGGCAGTAGGAATATACATAAGAGGGAAATCAGAAAGGCAAAAAGGGGACAACTTTGGCAAATAGGGTTAAGGAGAATCCAAAGGGATTTTATAAACACATTAAGGACAAAAGGGTAACTAGGGAGAGAATAGGGCCCCTCAAAGATCAGCAACATAGCCTATGTGTAAAACCGCAGGAGCTGGGGGAGATACTAAAAGAGTATTTTGCATCAGTGTTTACTGTGGAGAAGGACATGGAAGATATAGAAAGTATAGATGGTGACATCTTGAAAAATGTCCATATTACAGAGGAAGGGTGTCTTCAGAGGCACATATATTGCAAGTATAAGATCACATTTCCAAATGTCCTGCTATTTTCAGTGACAAAAACCAAGCTGCACACGTTAACCATCCTTAGCATCAGACTGTGTTTACAGCAGTTCCCATTCTTTCCCGAATGCCCAGTACAGTGTAAAATCCTGCCATTGTTCGACGTGAGAGGCATCACATACTGGCATCTTTATGTTTATTTAACAACAGAAAAGCAAAAAGCTGCATTCGTGTCTGGGAACAGACAGGAGGTGTTTGCCTTCCCAGCAACAAGTGTGTCGATGGCCTCACGGTATTCTCGCTGGCCTGTTGATCCAGACAACGTCCTGAGGACTCAGGGTCGAATCCTACTGTGGCAGATGGTGGAATTTTAATCCAACAAACATCTGGAATTAAGAACCTCATGCCTACTTTAAATCCATTGTCGATTGGCAGGGAAAACCCATCTGGTTCACGAATGCCCAGTAGTGAAGGAAATCTGCCATCCTTACGTGGTCTGGCCTACACGTGACTCCAGACCCACAACAATGTGGGTGACTCTGGACTGCCCTCTGGGCAATAAACGCTGGGCCTAGCCAGAGACACCCTCATCCTGTGAATGAAGAAAGAGGGAAAGAAAAATCAAAATGTTCTCACTGCACCCAGATCACATCTATTGGCACCTCATCTCCAGTCTGGCCTGTCGTACCTGTGTAGCCTTTTTTTGCGAATTAAGCCTCACAAATGGCATCTTTAAAGTCTCCTGTGCTCACTTCCAATTCAGCAGCATGTGTATGACCAATCTCTAATGACCAATGACATGATGATGATTGCTTGGTCCAGGGTTTGGGCCCCATGCAGTTGGACACTGCATTTCACTGCAGAGCACTACAATCACAGACATCTTCAATCTGCATTGTGTCGGTACCTGATTGATACAACTGTCCCTTGAAGCATCTGATGTCGATCACAAGTCTATCCCACATGCTCAGACACCTATTCCGGATGTGACCGTCACCATTTTTGTTGCAGATTAATGCACCCATCAGGGTGGAAGGTGACACAGGCTGTGATTGACTCCCCACTGAACCTCCACGCTCTTTTCTTGCTTGCTCACCCTGTCGAGACCATCAGGACTGACCTTGCAAATGTTCCCACCCAATGTTTCTATTGACATCTTCATCTCCCTAAGGCCCCAGTCCTATAGCTCAGCCATATCAACCATCACGCTTACAGCATCCTTCTGCCATGGCTGTAGTTGTTGTGATTGTCAGTAAGCCCCTCTCCCAAATAGTCCACAATGCCGTTAGGGAGGCAATGCTGAGTTTTTGACCATGAAGGAATATGCTATATTTCCAAGTCAGGATGGTGTGGGGTTTGGAGGGGAACTTACTGGTCATGATGTTCCCATGTATCTGCTGCCCTTGTCCTTCTAGATGGAAGTGGTTGGGCACTTGGAAGGTGCTGTCTGAGGATCTTTGGTGAATTGCTGCAGTGCATCTTATAGATAGCACACACTGCTGCTACTGAGCGTTGGTGGTGGAGGGAGTGGATGTGGTGCCAATCAAGTGCTTTGTCCTGGATGGTGTCAAGCGAGTTGAGTGTTGTTGGAGCTGCACCCATCCAGGTAAGTGGGGAGTATTCCATCACACTCCTGATGTGCCTTGTCGGTGGTGGACAGGCTTTGGGGAGTTACTCACCAGAGTATTCCCAGCCTCTGACCTGCTCTTGTAGCCATTGTTGTTTATGCAGTGAGCCCAGTTGAGTTTCTGGTCAGTGGTAACTCTGAGGATGTGAATACTGGGGCATTCAGTGATGGCAAAACCATTGAATGTCATAGGTTTGAACCAAGGTTGGAAAGAGATCAGGAGTGGAGTGGTGCTGGCGGAACCCAAACTGGGCATCACGGAACATGAAGGAGCATGTCAATATCCCTTTGAAAAGTTTATGTTAATATTTGTGTTTGTCTAACCAGCCCAACAGGGTGTCCCAATCATGGAACAAGGTACAAATTCACCTTCGTCACCATGTTGACTTTGCAACAACCTCTCTACGTATTGAGAGTATCACATTGGGTGAGTTTCAGCTGTTGAGACCCCATTCAATAATGCCCATCATGAACTTTGTCTCTTTGCTTACTTAGGCTAACATCTCTGTGCTGAGACTAAGAATGTCATTTAATGGGTGAGACATCCCCTACATGAACATTAGGTACGGTCAACATTTGGTGTGACTTACTTAAACAAATCCATTTGTCAGTGTGTAATGGGTTTGGTGAGTCATTCAATGGTTTTCTGGGAGATAATATTCCATCTCAACTTTAAAGGATATCTGCATTATTGGATCTGATTACTACACATACAAGTATTTCACATTTCTGACTAATTTTTTGACTTTTTACATCTCCCTCCCTACTCAAAGAAGTTTAAAATATATTACCGCCCTGACAATTATTTTTCAAAGATTAGATTCCCTACAGTATGCAAACAGGCCATTCGGCCCAACAAGCCCACACTGACCATCCAAAGAGCATCCCACCCAGACCCATTCCCCTACCCTGCATTCACTCCTGGCTAATCCACCTAACACTACAGGCAACTTAGCATGACCAATTCACCTGACCTGCACAACTTTGGACTGTGGGAGGAAACCTACACAGACACAGGGAGAACATGCAAACTCCACACAGACACTCACCTGAGGATGGAATTGAACCCAGGTCCCTGTTGCTGTGATGCTGCCCCTATCCTCCTGCTTATAGCATTGCTTTAACATATTAACTAACACACTTGCTGATTTTTTTTCCCCTCTGCCAGAGTGTTCACTGCCTGATTCACAGTTTATTTTTGATTCCATAAGAGCGAGTGAACATCTAATTCCCAGTGAGAGGGAGCAATGTTGACATTTTGTCTCCATGGTCAAACTGTGAGCTTTGGCCTTGTTATCAGTTTTGGTCTTCATTACTTATCGAGCATTTTCCAAACGTTTTCTTTATTTTGGCAAACACATTGCTGAATCATTTTTCTCATATATTTGATGTGCAGGTTAGAAGGGGGGGCTTTGAATTTTGGTTTGTAAGTGTCTCTTTATTCAGTTTGAATTTAAATGAGTCATTAATAGAGATGACCTTAAAAGCATGCCAAAGCAGTGAAGCTTAATAACAATTTGACTTTTTAAACAAAGAAGCATAAAAAAATTAGCATGATTAGGCCATTCAGCCCTTCTCCAGGAAAACGAGGACTGCAGATGTTGGAAGATCAGAGTTGAAAAGCGTGGTGCTGGAAAAGCACAGCAGGTCAGCTAGCATCCGAGAGCAGGAGAATCGACATTTCAGGCATAAGCCCTTCATCAGGAATATGGAGGTGGGGAAGCGCCTGAGAGATAAATAGGGGGGTGGGGCTGGGGGGGAAGGTAGCTGGGAAGATGATAGGTGGATGACGTTCCATCAGCACGTGGGGGTTGATAGTGATAGGTCAATGGGGAAGATGGAGTGGATAGGTGGGAAGGAAGATGGACAGGTAGGACAGATCAAGAGGGCGGTGCCGACTTGGAGGGTTGGACCTGGGGTAAAGTGGGGGGGTGGGGTGAGGAGATTTGTAAACCGGTGAAGTCGATGTTGATGCCGTGCAGTTGGAGGGCCCCAACGCGGAAGATGAGGCGTACTTCCTTCAGGTGAAGGGTGACTTGGATTTGGCGATGGAGGAGGCCCAGGACTTGCATGTCCCTGGTTGGGGGGGGGGGCTCGTAGTTGAAGTGTTCAGCCACAGGGCGGTGAGGTTGCTTGGTGAGCGTGTCCCAGAGATGTTCTGTGAAACGTTCTGCAGGTTGGGGTCCTGCCTCCATGATATAGCTGAGACCACATCGGGTGCAATTGACGCAGTAGATGAGGTGGGTGGATGTGCAGGAAAATTTCTACCAGATGTGAAAAGATCCTTTGGGGCCCTTTGAGCATGCGCTGACATTCAATACAATTTAACACCCTTTGATCCCTTTTATATATCTAATATAAATATATCTAACTCCTTCTTGAATACATTCAATGTTTGGGCCTCAACTGCTTCTGTGATAGATAATTCCACCATTCTCTGGGTGAAGACATTTCTCCTCAACTCATTCTTAAATGGTCTCGTCCATATCCTGAGAATCTTACCAGTGATTCTGGAGTCCCCTGGGCTGGGAGTGGATGATTCGGACGGAGTTGATGGGGACTTTGGTTCTTAGTTTACTTTGAGTTCAGATGAGTAGAGGAAAGTTTACTCTGCACTTTAACCCCTCGCTGCCCCTATTCCAAGAGGGTCTATTGGAGGTGGTGTCGAAGGAACTTTACTTTCAGTTGAAACAAGAGGAAACTTAATCTGGATTTCGATACCTGTCCAAAGAGTGCTTGACGGGGACGGAGTTGAGGGAGCATTATAATTTTACTTTTCGTGGGAAGTTCATTTTAGTTTAAGAGTGGACTCCCCAGTCATCAGAAATATCCTTCCTGCTTTAACAATGTCTGGGATGTTATAACTCGTATAAGATCCCCCTCGTTATTCTAAATTCCATTGGATTATGTCCTAACTGATCCAGTCTCTCTTCAGTCATCAGTCCTGCCATCCCAGGAATCACCGCACTCCCTCCACAGACAGGAACTTCCTTCCTCAGATATGGAGACAAAACCTGCACACAATGCTCCAGGGGTGGTCTCACCAATGCCCTACACCACCGCAGCAAGACATCCCTGCTCCTGTACTCGAACACTCTCACCATGAAGGCCATTTGCCTCTTTCACCTCCTGCTGCACCTTACTTTCAGCAATGAGTGTAGAAGGCCAGATTGCATCCCCCAACTTTCCAAATCCACCGTCCCCTGTTCAGATAATAATCTGCATCCCCGCGAAGGGAGTCGTTAGGGCATGCCCCTCTTCTACGGTTGTGTCAGAACCCGGGTGTCGCTGGAGAAGGATCACGCGGTGTCCACCAACTCCCTCGAGCTGTTCAGGGAGAGGTGGGCACCGCAGGGAGTGGAGTGCTTTATTTCCTCCTCCAACTCTATTTTGACTTAATCCCTGCCCTCCCCTTCACTGTTTGATCACGCAGCAACGCCCTTTGAGAGGTTGCACAGCTTGTCACTGGCCACTCGGGTACTCCCTTTCTTCCTGGTGGTGGAACATAAATAAAAATGTACAGACAAAAAGAACAAAGAAAATCTGCATCCACGGATATGCTGCTGAAATGGACAATCTTACTGCTATCCACATCCGCCATGCTACCGTGTACTCAATGAGCTTGTCTGAATCACTCTGAGGCACCCTCCTCACAGCTCCGCCACCCAGCCAGCTTTGAGCCATCTGTAAATTTGGAGGCATCTGGAACTCCTGCATTTACATTGTCCTATCCTGCTCTGCTGCTCTCGCCTTTTTGGGTAACGGAGGTCACAGGTTTTAAGGGATGTTGGATGAGTTACTGCAGTGCCTCTTGTAGATGGTCCCCACCGCTGCTTCTGTGCACTGGGGACTGACGGGGTGCCAATTGGCTGGGGCTGCTTTGCCCTGGGTGGTGCTACGTTTCTCGGGTGTCGCTGGAGATGCGCCCATCCAGGGCAAGGGGGGGGTATTCCGTCCCACTCCTGGTCTGTGCCTTGTCGGTGGTGGACAGGCTTCAGGGAGCTACTTGCTGCAAGATTCCTAGCCTCTGACCACAGAATTTACACAAGCCAGACCAGTTCAGTTTCTGGTCAACGGGAACTCCCAGATTGCTAATGGTGGGGGGACCGAAGGAAGTGCGATCCCAGAATTTGATCCGAGAAGGCAAAGCCAACCTTTATAAATAAATGCATTGATGTATTCAAACCACGCAGGAGTCGTTTGACTCAGAGAGCAACCTGAAATGATTTAACAACATCATACAAAGTAGAAAGAATTATGGAATCGCTACAGTGTGGAAAGGAGCCAGTTCAGGCCCAGTGAGTCTGCAACGACTCTCCGCAGAGCATCCCACCCAGACCCTGGTATCAAACCTGGGTCTCTGGTGCTGTAAGTCAGCAGTGCTAACCACTGGGGGGGAAAGTGAGGACTGCAGATGCTGGAAACCAGAGTTTAGATTAGAGTGGCGCTGGAAAAGCACAGTCGGTCAGGCAGCATCCGAGGAGCAGGAAAATCGACGTTTCAGGCAAAAGCCCTTCATCAGGTATCCTGGTTTTTTCAGCACCACTCTAATCTAAACAGTGCTAACCACTGTGTCAACCAATTATAGACAGCCATACTCAACACTAACTCTGTGTTCAGTCATTCATTTGGACAATTTATACACCCACCCTCATAACAAGAACAACATTTCTTCAATCCTGGAAGCATTCCTTTTATTGAGGTTTCATGGAATATTGGAACTTGTTTATTTTGGTGCCATTTGTACAGGTATAATTAAGTGGCATTGCTGCTTGAAGTGGAGATTGCGTTAAATCTGAATAAAGTATTCCCAGTTTGCAACACAAGCCCACAATCCTTTTCAGAGCCTGCAAGGTTGATGCCAAGTTAAAAATAAATCACCGCAAGGGGCGAACGAGCAACGAGAGTCACTCCCTCCCTGTTTGCAGGTGCCATCGGCCGGATTCAAACAGAGCAGAGGCCTCTGATGGGGCAGATCCTCAGCTCCTCAGCACTTTCCCCCCTGTCGGCCAGCCCTGGGCTGAAGTAAGGGTAGAGTTTTTCCGTGAAGGTGTGGGTGAAGGTGTGGAGATGGGACATGTCGTCCGCGTTGTAAAAGGACACCTGCCCCCCATCGTAGTCCAGGAATACTCCGATCTTCCGGGGTTTGCCGGCTACCTTGAGGTGGGTCGGGCGAGAGGTACAAGCCACGTAGTCCGTCTGGTTCACCAGCCACATTATCCAGTACCCGTCCTCCGGGGCGGCCGTGATATCGCCCTTCCTGTTAGCAGACTCCGCCACCACCCCCAGGTCCCACTCCGTCTTACCGCCCACCTCCACCTCCCAGTAATGGCGGCCTGACGTGAATCCCTCCGAGGCCAGCACACTGACGCACTGGTCAAACCGCTCCGGGTTGTCGGAGGCATCCTGCCATCTGTCACCGAGCCGGACTCCGGTCCCTTCCTCACCCACCACCAGCCAGGGATTAGCCGTCTTCGGATCCAGGGTCAGCGAGGCTGGAGCTAGCGGGGGGGAGCAAAGGAAACTGAAATTACACCAGCAACTTGATAAAGTAAGGGGTCGAAGTTTACAATATCATGAGGGACACCGAGAGGTTGATTAGTCACGGTCTCCCCCGCTTCCCCTCCTGGGGTCGGGGAGTCCAGAACTAGAGGGCATAGGTTTAGGGTGAGAGGGGAAAGATTTAAAATGGATCTGAGGGGAAACTTTTTCACGCAGAGGGTGGTACGTGTGTGGAATGAGCTGCCAGAGGAAGTGGTGGAGGCTGGTACAATTGCAACATTTAAAAGGCATCTGGGTGGGTATATGAATAGGAAGGGTTTGACGGGATATGGGCCGGGTGCTGGCAAATGGGTCTTGATTGGGTTGGGATATCTGGTCGGCATGGATGGGTTGAACCAAAGGGTTTGTTTCTGTGCTGGACATCTCTGTAACCTCTCATCGACACGTCAAATACAAGACCCCTTTCATAAAGGCGGGCTGACTCTGCCTAACCAAATTCTAACATGCGACCCTGTGAATATCAGGAGGAGAAGCGTTACAATCAAACCAATTGAAACGCTGCGGTATTTAAAATTTTTTCTAAACACATCTCCCAGGCACCTTCCAGCCTGCCTCAAGTCCACAGCCAAAGGTCAAGTAGATAGGGCAGTTAGATTAGATTACTTACAGTGTGGAAACAGGCCCTTCGGCCCAACAAGTCCACACCGCCCCACCGAAGCGCAACCCACCCATACCCCTACATCTACATCTACCCCTTACCTAACACTACGGGCAATTTAGCATGGCCAATTCACCTGACCTGCACATCTTTGGACTGTGGGAGGAAACCGGAGCACCCAGAGGAAACCCACGCAGACACGGGGAGAATGTGCAAACTCCACACAGTCAGTCGCCTGAGGCGGGAATTGAACCCGGGTCTCTGGCGCTGTGAGGCAGCAGTGCTAACCATTGTGCCACCGTGCCACCCACCAGTTAAGAGACTATGAGACAGATGACCTCTATTCCTGATGTAGGGCTTTTGCCCAAAGCGTTGATTTTCCTGCTCCTTGGATGCTGCCTGACCTGCTGTGCTTTTCCAGCACCACTCTAATCTAGACTATGGGACAGATGAGGCCAGTTAGGAATGGCAGATTTCCTTCCCTCCAGGGCACCAATGGTAAGGATAGTGTTGCTGCCCATCTCCAATTGCCTTTGACGTGGTTGGTGATGAACCCCATTGTTGACGTGCTTACCCCCCCGCTCCTCGCCATGTAGGGGTAGATACACCCACAGTCTAGAATACTGGAGACTAGACATCCCACTGTGAGGAGATTTAGCAAATCTTCACCTAAGTGTCTGAGAAGCAGGACCTTCTCTCAGGCCTTTGAGTTTGCTGTGTCATTCAATACAGTCCACGCTAACCCTCACCATCCTGTTTCCCCTGAGTCGCTTTCGCACTCGAAGACCAACTCCCAGGGCTTAAGGATAGAGAACCCGAAAGTTCCACCACTCTTTGGGCGCAGAAAGCTCTCCTCACTTTGGTCCTAAATGGGCCATCCTTTATTCTGGAACGAGATCCTCAGTTCCAGATCCCAGAGTCAGGAGCAACATTCTCCCAGCGATCACACCGTCAAGCCCCTCATGTACGTTTCAATGAGATCTCCCTCCCATTAAGCCTCCTCTCCTCAGTCTCCGTTCATTGGACGATCTGCTCTTGTGAAGGAGGGATGGTGAAGGCTTGCCGGTAATATCACTGGGTTATTAATCCAGCGTCCTAGGGAACGCCCTGGGGATGACCTAGCGTGGCAGCTGGTAAAATCTGAATTCAATACAAATCTGGAATTCAGAGGCAGATGAAGAAAAATGATCTTGGGGAAGGGAAACCCATCAGGATCACTAACGCAGTTGCTCTCTGGGCAACCGGGGTTGGGCAAGAAATACCCAGCAGGCCAGCACTGTCACATTCTGGACATTAGCAAAGAACCTTCGATACATCGCCAAGGTAAGTAGAACCACTCTTCTTCAGCTAAGGAGAATAAAACTGTGCACCTATGCAGGAAGACCATTTTTCTCATACAATCCCTTTCTCATGAAGGCTAACATACAAATTGCTTTCTTAACAGTTAACACGAAGGTCCAGTACACTTGGCTGCAGGCCCCTGGAATATAGCATTTCCTGGTCTGGTGCCACATTAAAACTATGCTGCTTTCCTAATGAACCTTTATTGTGGATAATGTGGTATTTTCCCACATTGTATTCCATCTGCCCACACACTTAACCCATCTGTAATCTTCTGCAGTCTCTCGAGCATCTTGCAGACAGCTCACATTCCAACCTAACTTTGTATTGTTAACAAACATGGCTCCTCACTCGATCAAAGTCATGCCTATCGAATGTAAGGAACCAAGGTCCAAGTACTGACCTTTGCAGTAGCCCACCAGTAAGCTACCAACCTGAAAATAACTGTTTTCATCAATCAGTCCTCGACCCACTGCTATGAACTCTAACGTGTGGGGCTTAATCATCTCATTGACGTTTTCAAAAGCCTTTTGACAATCCAATCGCATTAAACTGATCTACATTGCTTGTTCACAACTTCAAAGGCCTCTAATTGACATGCCAAACACAAAGTCCCTTTGTACATTTTGTTGGACTTTGCCCAATCAAATTTTAATGTGCAACCTCAAATGTCACAGTCACAGAGTCATACAATACGGAAACAGACCCTTCGGTCCAACCAGTCCGTGCCGACAATCATCCCAAACTAAACTATTCCCACTTGCCTGCTCCTGGCCCATATTCCTCCAAACATTTCCTATTCCTGTACTTATGCAAATATCTTTTAAACATTGTAACTGCACCCACATCCACCACTTCCTCAGAAGTTCATTCCACACACAAACCACTCTCGGTGTGTAAAAAAATAAATTGCCCCTCCATGTCTTTTTTTTTTAATAGTTCTCTCTTCTCTCACCTTAAAAATATGTCTTGAAATCCTCAACCCAATGGAAAAGACACCTGCCATTCACCTTATACACATCCCTCATGATCTTACGAGCCTTTGTAAGGTCACCTCTCAACCTCTGTCACTCCAGTGAAAACAAGTCCCAGCCTATCTAGCTTCTCCTTATAACTCAAACCTTCCAAACCCAGCAACATCTTGGTAAATCTCTTCTCTAGCCTCTCGAGCTTAATAATATCCTTCCTGTAACAGAGCGACCGGAACTGCACATACTGCTCCAGAACAGTCGAAACATATGGTGCAAGTAGAGCACAGGAGATTCAGGCAGAATCCAAGGAGCAGGAGGGGTTGCTGCTTTGGGCATAAGCTCTTCGTCAGGAATGCCTGAAACTTCGACTCTCCTGCTCCTCGGATGCTGCCTGGCCTGCTGTGCTTTTCCAGCGCCCCACACCTTTTGACTGCGACTCTCTGGGGTCTGCAGTTCTCCATTCCTGCTATTCCAACCTAATACCCCATTCAACCTCCAGTTGAGGACAGCTCTTTGCTCTGCCAGACCAGCAGATTTGTGGTTTGTCAAAGTGAATGGCAGACACCTCATTTTGTCACACCACGTTTGGTGTGCACAATTGTGTTCAGTTCTGGGCACCTTGTGTAAGGAAGGATGTTAAAGGCCTGGAGAGAGAGTTCAAAGGCAATTTTTTAAGAACGAGAAGGAATGAAGGATTTGAAGATACAAGGAAAGATGAGAGAACTTTGGGCTTACTCGCCCTTGGAGCAGAGAAAAATTAAGAGGTGATTAAAATTTTGACAGGGATATTCAGTATTGCTCCGGCAATATTTGGGGGGAGCGGGGGGAGACATAATTTCAAGACTGTCAGCTGGAGCGCGAGGAGTGAGGAGGAGGAGAAACATCTCGACTCAGAGAGTTGTTCAGATTTGGAATCCACTGCCCGGGAGAATTCTGGAGGCAGTTTCCCAGGAGGTTTCAAGTGAGAGCTGGGTATGTATTGGAAAGTGATCTATTTACAGGGCTACGGAGACAGGGCTGGAGAATGGGACTCGCTGGGTAGCACATTCAAGAGCCAGTACAGACAAGACGGGCCAAGTGGCCTCCTTCTACGCTGTAAAATTCTACGATTCTATTTTTAAGCGGTGACCTTAGTTGTGGATGAGGCAGGAAACACCTCTCAGCTTCTACTCTGTCAAGTCCCCTCAGAATTCTCTATGTTTCAATAAGACCAACTTCTCATCCTCTCAACTCCCTTCGGCATCTTCAACTTCCTCTCAAGACAAGTCCATCAACTTAGGAATCACTTCACTGTACCTTCTCTGGTCTGCCTTCAGTGCAAACATTGAGGAGGCAGAACTGCAGACTATACTCCAGAGTGTGCTTATACTCTCAGCAGTGTTCTGCACATGGCAGTAGACTTCCCTATTTCCATACTCTAAACTCTTCACCAGAAAGACTCACATCCCATTTCCCATTGTCATTATTGGTAACAAACACCTAGAGTCAAGAGTATGGTGCTGGAAAAGCACAGCAGGTCAGGCAGCATCTGAGGAGCAGGAGAATCAACGTTTCGGGCAAAAGCCCTTCATCGGGAATTTAGCCCGTCCCTCAGCACATAGACCTGGATCTTGGAATGTGACTCTGGGTCAAGGTCAGTTCCTTGTTAACTCTTGATCCGTGCTTAACTTATATTGAGTCCTGTCGAAAATGCACTTTTCTATTTCTGTGATATTCCCCAGCTCCTGGTGACTCAACCATTTATGAACCATACATTGTATACGACTCGGGTGGGAAGGACCCCCTGTACTTTAGACAAAGATAGGAAAGTGTGTTGTGTGGAGGATACAAAGGGCCTTGAATGGGATAAGGATAAGTGCAGTGAGTGGGTAAGACAAACCATTGGTGGATGAAGTATAATGTGGGACAGTGTGAAGTTGTCCACTTTGGCAAGAAGAATGCAGAAACAGTGTTATCATAGAATCCCTACAGTGTGGGAACAGGCCCTTCGGCCTAACAAGTCCATACCAACCCTCCGAAGAACATCCCACCCAGACCCACCCTATATTTACCCTTGACTAATGCATTTAAGCTGCACATCCCTGAACACTATGGGATAGTTTACCACAGCCAATGCATCCTAACTTGCACATCTTTGGACTGTGGGTGGAAACCCATGCAAACAAGGGGAGAACGTGCAAATGTTACACAGACAGTTGCCCGAGGCTGGAATCGAACCCGGGTCCCTGGTGCTGTGAGGCAGCAGTGCTAACCACTGAGCCACCGTGCTACTGAAGTGAGACTGCACAATGCTGCATTAGAAAGGGATCTGGGTGTTTATAGGCAAAAGTGGGGACTGTAGATGCTGGAGATTAGAGTCGAGAGTGTGGTGCTGGAAAAGCACAACAGGTCAGACAGCATCCGAGAAGCAGGAGAGTCAACGTTTCGGGCATAAGCCCTTCATCAGGAATGAGCTGGGGAATGTCACAGAAATAGAAAAGTGCATGGAATTTAAGAATAAGAAGAGTTTTACGTTTTTGGCAGGACTCAATATAAGTTAAGCACGGATCAAGAGTTAACAAGGAGCTGACCTTGACCCAGCGTTACATTCCAAGGACTATGTGCTGAGGGATGACAAACGCTTCGGGGTGCTGCCACCAAGGCAGAGTGGGGAAAGACCATCGTCTGAGGACTTTTCTGCCGAATTTAAACGTGGGTCCATTCGGTTATTGGGCCTGCCCGTGCCTCAACTATATATGGTTCAAGTAAGAGATGCCTTTGGTTTGTTTCGATAGAGTCGAACTCTAATGCTTGTTTGTTTCCTTCATACGTTGGCGCACAGAACCAAACTGTGTTTGCTGCTGTGCATTGTGACAAGGCTGCCACTTTAAAAAGGTTATGCTGTGCTTGGCTTTTTGTTAAGAAGAGAGTTTGTAAAGGCAGAGGTGCCGAAGAGTCTAGTTTAACAATGGAAGGGGAGCGGCCAGTTCTCCCAGTTCAGGTGTTTTTATCTAGTTTTTATCTGCTGTAGCAGTGACAAGATGTTGGAGTCCAGAAGTGTTGCAAGCTTCAGTAAAAGATTCCTCTGAAATCTTTGGATGTTGTTCCGCTCCCCCCCACCCCCCCCAACGCTTCTAAGGATCCGTGCTTCAATTTACCTTTTGACCAAAGAGTGTGCTTATGGAATGTGACTGTATTGGAACAGTTCCTCAGTTAAGCTGCTGAATTGGGTCAGCTAAATTTTCCAATATCTGGATTAGTGGTGCTGGAAGAGCACAGCAGTTCAGGCAGCAGCCAAGGAGCAGCGCAATCGTAAAATTTTCCAATAGTTAAGTTATTCTAAATTCTGCTTTCCTTTGTTCGTCTTTCAATTGCGGTGTTTAAATAAACTCTGTTTTGCTTAAAGTCGAGTGATTTGACCAGTTGCATCATGCCTGGGATATCCACTTCACATCTGCTTGATCCATAACTGTGTGTGTGTGTGTGTGTGTATACATATTTATACCTTATATATATATATATGTACACACACATTTATAAAACAAAATCTCTATATTGTGTGTATATATAAATATGTTTCTATGTATATTTGTGTACACACACATACATACACACTATATAAGAGATATTGTTTTATAAATAAAATATCCTTGTGAAATTAAAAAGAGGATTCAAAGCTAAGAATCTGAAGCAGGCATATGCCATTTGCTTCCTCCGGCAGTTATTGTGAAATACTTGTTAAAAGACTCCAAGGATTGTGAAAGCATCGGCAATTCTTTATGATCACAAATATACATGACAACGCTGTATATTTGCAAGTTTGGCAGGGAGTTGTTCCTGAGAGGGACGACCAGTGCAACATAAAACCAACCTGGGAACACCTCCTCCTCCAGGGAGGAAGCCAACACCACCAAGTGGCTAAACAGAGAGGCACATCATTTTGATGCAGTGGGTTGAAAATATTTTTTTGGTTGTAAAATGTTTACCAGCTACAGCAGAGAAAGGGGGCTCTTGTGTCTATGCTGGATCCATGCAACCTAGTCATTCCGCTCCCCACCCCACCCCCCCCCTCTTTCCAACCACGCCGCATCTTCTTTCGTTTCAGATTTTGAAAGCCACGGTTGAGTCAGCCACTCCCTGAGCACTTCCTAACTCAGGTGGTCTTCCTTTACATTGCCCAGTGAAGCACTGACAATGGACTTTAACTCTGTGTGCCCTGGTTCACACTTCATCCTACAGTGGGAAAGGTTTGTCCTACATACTCTGTCCAGACCTTTCACGGCATTCACACGTGGTGCGTGTGTGGAATGAACTGCCAGAGGAAGTGGTGGAGGCTGGTACAATTACAGCATTTAAAAGGCATCTGGATGGGTATGAATAGAAAAGGTTTGGAGGGATATGGGCCAAGTGCTGGCAAATAAGACTACATTAAGTTTGGATATCTGGTCCACATGGTGTAGTCGGACTGAAGGGTCTATTTCCGTGTGGTACATCTCTATGACTTTAATAGCCCTAACTTCTCCAGTTTACCCATGTAACTGCAACGCTCCCGGTTTCATGTTGTCTACATCTGGAGTGTTAAAATCCTCACTGGATGTGAGGAATCTCCCAATGCCTCCCACCTCGAAGGTCTTTGTAGTGACAGGAGCAATGTCAGGCTGGTGGTCCTCCCAGAATAGGATTTCCCTGACCAGGGCTGTATATCAAGGTCCAATCAGGGAGCCCTGACTGACAGATAAGAAGAGGAGTGTCAGAGGTTTCATTCACTCTGAGAGGTGTGAGCTGGGTCAGTGTGTCATGAACTATGCACGCCCAAATAAAGGGCGACTTGGTGACAGGATGCCAGCCTTCGTGGAGTTATTTCAGGTTTGACACCTATTTCATAGCTTGATGGTTTTATAACTCCACACCATATCAAATCCAAGTGATGAGTTTTGATCTCTTGGAAAGACTGATAATGTTCCATATCTCTCTTTACTTCTGCTCCTCAATCTGGAAGGATTTTCCCCATCAACGTGCAATAACAACTACTACATTTAACAACTTTTGTTTAACAAAAACTTTTTTTTTTGCATGTGTGATGTTTAATACATTTTCATCAAGGGTGTTTCACTTTTTATTGTACAAATCAAATGTGATGAGTGTTTTTATGTTTTACCTGGGTTGATGCAGCCTATCATCTCTTTCCAAACTGTGTACTGTAAAGGACCTTTGAAGACACCGAGAGATAGGGCCTCATCAACAAACAGCAGAGTAGGATGTTTTTCATGTTCAAAGCTGAAAGATTAAATGTTCACATTAGGATGCGATTCCTATCGAAAGTTCATTAAGTAAAACGAAATATTCAATGCAATCTTTGCCATTTTGAATAAATTCAAAGGTGTTTTACCTGTTCTTCTGAGATGCTTCCACCTAAACAATACAAAAACAGCAAGTTCAGGTTGGGTGGCAGTGAGGAAATCCCACTATTTACTCTGTTGTAAAACCTCCACGTGCTGAAAATGGGGTCAGACCAGGAGAATCATAGCGGGAGTAGGCAATTCATCTCCTCCAGTCTGCGACATTATTCCATAAGATCATGACTGATTTGAATAGGTCTGTGGTCTAACAAACATTAAATGCATTAACCTGTCTGTGTGTGTAGTTACTGCTTCCATCGCCACACAATTTACCAGCTAGCTGCTGCTTTTACTTAGAGTCATACAGCATGGAAACCGACCCTTTCATCCAACTTGTCCACATCGAGCAGACATCCCCAATCTGACCTAGTCCCACCTGCCAGCACCCGGCCCATATCCCTCTTAAGCTCTTCCTATTCATATACCCATCCAGATGCCTTTTAAATGCTGTAATTGTACCAGCCTCCACCACTTCCTCTGGCAGCTCATTCCATACACAAAAAAAGTTGCCCCTTAGGTCCCTTTTAAAATATCCCCTCTCCACATAAACCTATGCCCTCTAGTTTTGGACTCCCCTACCCTGGGGAAAAAGAACTTGTCTATTCACCCTACCCTGTCCCACGGGATTTTATAAACCACTCCCCCCCCCACCCACCCCGAACCTCTGATACTCCAGGGAAAATTCAGCATCTCCCTAAAGCTCAAATCCTCCAATTGAGTATAGAAACAAAGAGGTCCTTCTGCAGCTGTACAGGGCCCTGGTGAGACCACACCTGGAGTACTGTGTACAGTTCTGGTCTCCAAATTTGAGGAAAGACATTCTGGCTATTGAGGGAGTGCAGCGTAGGTTCACGAGGTCAATTCCTGGAATGGCAGGACTACCTTACGCTGAAAGACTGAAGCGACTGGGCTTGTATACCCTTGAGTTTAGAAAACTGAGAGGGGATCTGATTGAGACATAAGATTATTAAAGGATTGGACACTCTGGAGGCAGGAAGCATGTTTCCGCTAATGGGCGAGTCCTGAACCAGAGGACACAGTTTAAAAATAAGAGGTAGGCCATTTAGAACAGAGATGTGGAGAAACTTCTTCAACCCAGAGAGTGGTGGGTGTATGGAATGCTCTGCCCCAGAGGGCAGTGGAGGCCAAGTCTCTGGATACTTTTAAGAAAGAGTTGGATCGAGCTCTTAAGGATAGTGGAATCAAGGGTTATGGGGATAAGGCAGGAACAGGATACTGATTGAGGATGATCAGCCATGATCATAATGAATGGTGGTGCTGACTCAAAGGGCAGAATGGCCTACTCCTGCACCTATTGTCTATCCTTGCAAATCCTTTCAAGTTGATCATCATCTTAGAGTGGCAAGGTGGCTCAGTGGTTAGCACTACTGCCTCATAGCGCCAGGTTCAATTCCTGCCTTGGGCGACTGTCTGTGTGGAGTTTGCACGTTTTTCCCCATGTCTGTGTGGGTTTCCTCCCACAGTCCAAAGATGTGCAGGTTAGGTGAATTGCCCATAGTTTTAGATTCATTGGTCAGGGGTAAACATAGGGTAGGGGACTGGGTGGGTTACTCTTTGGAAGGTTGGTGGGGCCGAAGGGCCTGTTTCCATACTGTAGGGAATCTAATCTAATCTCTCCTATAACAGGGAGACCAGAATTGAACACAATATTCCAAAAGTGGCCTATCCAATGTCCTGTACAGCCGCAACATGACCTCCCAACTCCTGTACTCAATACATAACGTTTGGCAGCTTCACAATTGGTTTGATTGAGTTGGTTTGCTGTGGCTGAAGGACCTGAAAGATCCCAGATTTTTACATCCAATTTTCTTTGCACTTGTGTCCGCACTTTGCGGAACACCTGAAATTTTGCTTCCCTGCTGCCCTCTGTAACTCCAGATTGCCTTGTCGATCAAATTTTTTGTCACTAACTGTTTGTTTAATTCTTTCACAGGATGAGGGTGTTGCTGCCTAGGCCCAGCATTTATTGCCCATGGAACAGTTGAGGGTCAACCACACCGCGGTGTGGTCTGGAGTCACATGGAGGGCATGAGTGAACCAGATAAGTTTTTCCAACAATTGGCTCACACTCATCATTAGAATCTTACTCTAAGTTGTCCAGATTTTTACTGAATTCAAATTCCACAACTGCCCTGGCAGGATTTGAACTTGGATCCCCAGAGCATTACCTGGGTCTCTGGCTTAACAGTCCAGTGACAATACCACTAGGCCATTGCCTCCCCCACTAACTCCACCTTGGATATGGAGCATTGTGCACAGTTTGTGCCATCAGACTTTAGGAAGGAAGCAGTTGCATTGGAGGACTGGGAAGAATGGTCTCTAAGAATGGCTCCAGGGATGAGGCATTCCAGGCAGCAAGATGGATTGGGAGAAGTCAGGCCTGTTTTCTTGAGAGAGAAGGAGATTTAATAGAAATTTTAAAAATCATGGAGGGGTCTAGGTAGAGAAATGCCGCTCCTACTCATAGAAGAATTTGGGACCAGTCAGCATTGTTTTAAAACGTTTTGCAACCACACAAGACAGGACCTAAGTGGTTAGCACTGCCGCCTCACGGCACCAGGGAGCTGGGTTCGATTCCAGCCTCGGGCGACCGCCTGTGTGGAGTTTGCACCTTCTCCCCCTGTCTGAGTGGGTTTCCCCCCACAGCCACAAAAGTGTGTAGGTTATGGTGGATTAATCATGCTAAATTTTTCCCCACAGTACTCAGGGATGCACAGGCCTGTTGGGTTAGCCATGGGAAATGTCAAGTTACGGGTTATTGTAGGGGCTAGGTCCGGGTGGTATGCTCATCGGCGGGTAGGCGTGGACTTGATAGGCCAAATGGTCTGATAGATCCTATGATAGATCGAACCTGCTCCACCATTCCATAAGATCATGGCTGATCTCTGCAGTTTGAATTCCACATTTCTATCCACCCTTGGCTCCCCTACACGAGAAAATAAACTTATCTCCATCGGCTTTAAAAATATTTGATGACATGCTGATTGAGGCAGAGAGTTCCAAAGGTTATACACCTCTCAGAGAGAAAATTCCTCCTAACTCACTCCTAAAAAGGGCAGTCGGGGTTTATTAAACTGTGGCCCGTAGCCCTGGATTGACTCACAAGAGGAAACATCCTTCCCACTTCCAGTTTGTTAATACTATTCAGGATGGTACACCCTTCAATCAGGTTTGAGTACAGGAGTTGGGATGTCATGTTGAGGTTGTACAAGACATTGGTGAGGCCTCTGCTGGATCACCATCTCCAGTTCTGGTCGCCCTATTACAGGAAGGAAGAATTTGGCTGGCACAGCGGCTAGCACTGCTGCCTCACTGCACCAGGGCACCCAGGTTCAACGCCACCCTCAGGTGACTGTGTGGAGTTTGCACATTTTCCCCGTGTCTGCATGGGTTTCTTCTGGGTGATCCAGTTTCCTCCCATAGTCCAAAGACGTACAGGTTAGGGTGGATTAGCCATGCTAAATTACCCATAGTGTTAGGTGCATTAGTCAGGGGAAATGTAGAGTAATAGGGTAAGGGAATGGGTCTAGGTGGGATACTCTTCAGAGGGTCGGTATTGGGGAAATGGCCTGTTTCCACACCATAGGGATTCTATGATATTATTAAACACGAGAGGGCTCAGAAGAGATTTACCAGGATATTGCCAGGTATGGAAGGTTTGAGTTATAAGGAGAGGCTCGGATATTTTCACTGGAGCATAGGAGGTTGAGAGCTGACTTTCTAGAGGTTTGTAAAATCATGAGAGGCATAGATAGGGTTAATGGCAGGTGTCTTTTTTCTACAGTAGGGAATTTCAAGACTACGGAGCACATTGTTAAGGCAAGACGAGAGAGATTTGAGAGAGACATGAGGGACAACTTTTTATTATACAGAGCATGGTTCATGTGTGGAATGAACTGCCAAAGGAAATGGTGGATGTGCGTATGATTACAATGTTTAAAAGACAATTACATAATAGGAAAGGTTTGGAAGGATATGGGGCAGGAGCAAGCAGGTGGGACAAGTTTAGTTTGGGATTATGGTGTGGTTGGACCGAAGGGTCTGCGTTCATGTTGCAAGGCTCTATAAGTTACTCCCATTCTTTAAATTCCTACTAATCCTCAGAAGACAACCCACTCACTCCAAGTATCAATCTCGTAAACCTTTACCTGAACCAATATATTTACGTCCTTCCCTAAATAAACAGACCAAATGGGCACAGTATTTGTGAAGCATGAAATGCTTCCATTTATGCACAATTCCTCTTGTATTAAAGGTTAGCATTCCACTGACCTTCTCAATTCCAAGCTGTAGCTATGTACTAACATTTGAGTGACTCATGTAATCCGCCCTCGATCTCTTCAAGTGCTGACCTCTTACCCACCCTCGATCTCTTCATATCCAACAACAACAAAAAATAAAAAAACCTCACTTTCACCTAAACCTTGCCCACACTCAAATGCTACAGTTGTTCTCCATTTAACAGGGCAACACTCTGGAGCTGAGAGGTGCAAAAAACATATTTTTACACATGTGGTCAGTTAGCTGGAAGGTTGGTTTGCAAAGCAAACTGATACTAGCAGCATGGGTTCAATTCCCGCACTGTCTGAAGGACTGACCTTCTTAATGTCTTCCCCCTTTCCCCCCCCCCCCCCTCCCCCTTGACCTTGGTGACCCTCTGGGTCATCGCCTTCTAATAAGAGAGCAGCCCTGTGGGATTTGGGTCTAAAGTGCACTTAATAGAATCCCTACAGTATGGAAAGAGGCCATTCAGCCCTTCGAGTCCACACCTACTCTCTGAAGAGCATCCCATCCGACCCCAGCCTCTCCACTAACCCCACATATCACCATGGCTACTCCATCTCCTGGACACTGCGGGGTAATTTAGCATTCCTCCGAACCGGCACATCTTTGGACTGTGGGAGGAAACCCACGCAGACACGGGGAGGGAACGTGCACACAGACAGTCGCCAGAGGCTGGAATCAAACCCGGGTCCCTGGCATTGTGAGGCAGCGGCGCTAACCACTAAGCCACTTGCTGGAAGTGTGGTGGAGGCAGCTGCTAATACGGTATCCCAGAGGGCAATAGATGATTGTTTCCATCCAAATAATGTGCGAGGGTATGGGTGAAGTTTGGTGCAAAGTCAAAATGCTCAGATAGGTGGAGCAACAGGATGGGCTGAATGGCCACCCACTGCACTGTAAGTACTCAATGATTCTGATATATTCAATGACTGAGCCACCACTGCTCTCTGTGAAAGAGAATTCCAAAGATCAGAACCCTGAAGGGAAGACATTTCCCCTCACTACCTTCAATGGGCAAACTCTGACTGCGCCATTTATTTCCAAACTCCCCCACCGGAAAATCAGCACCGACGCCGCAAAGTCCCATCCAAATCTAGTGTTTCAATCCAATCCTATCCCACTTTTCGAAAGATCCAAAATGTTCTACTCAAAGCTTCAACCCTGCTCAAACTTTCCTCAACAGACAACCCTTATCACAGGAATCAGCACTGTAAACTATCCCGGAATTGTTTCCCAATGCAAATATGTCCGTCCTTATGTGTATTTGAGAGAGGGGGGGAAGAGAGAGAGAGCGATAGAGAGAGAATGGCCAGGTAATCTTTCTTTTCTCGAACATTGATTTCAGGGGTATTGGATTGAAACAATCATTGAAAATTGGTTGGCTGACAGGAAACAAAGAGTAGTGATAAACGGCTCCCTTTCGGAATGGCAGGCAGTGACCAGTGGGGTACCGCAGGGATCAGTACTGGGACCGCAGCTTTTTACAATATATATTAATGATATAGAAGATGGTAGTAATAGTAACATTACCAAATTTGCTGATGATACAAAGCTGGGTGGCAGGGTGAAATGTGAGGAGGATGTTAGGAGATTACAGGGTGACCTGGACAGGTTAGGGGAGTGGACAGATGCATGGCAGAAGCAGTTTAATGTGGATAAATGTATGGTTATCCACTTTGTGGCAAGAACAGGAAGGCAGATTACTACCTCAATGGAATCCATTTAGGTAAAGGGGCAGTACAAAGAGACCTGGGTATTCTTGTACACCAGTCAATGAAGGTAAGCATGCAGGTACAGCAGGCAGTGAAGAAGGCTAATAGCATACTGGCCTTCATAACAAGAGGGATTGAGTATAGAAGCAAAGAGGTTCTTCTGCAGCTGTATAGGGCCCTGGTGAGACCACACCTGGAGTATTGTGCACAGTTCTGGTCTCCAAATTTGAGGAAAGACATTCTGGCTATTGAGGGAGTGCAGCGTAGGTTCACGAGGTCAATTCCTGAAGTGGCGGGACTATCTTATGTTGAAAGATTGGAGCGACTGGGCATGTATACCCTTGAGTCTGGAAGACTGAGAGGGGATCTGATTGAGATGTATAAGATTATTAAAAGATTGGACACTCTGGAGGCAGGAAACATGTTTCCGCTGATGGGTGAGTCCCGAACCAGAGGACACAGCTTAAAAATACGGGGTAGACCATTTAGGACAGAGATGAGGAGAAACCTCTTCACCCAGAGAGTGGTGGCAGTGTGGAATGCTCTGCCCCAGAGGGCAGTGGAGGCCCAGTCTCTGGATTCGTTTAAGAAAGAGTTGGATAGAGCTCTCAAGGATAGTGGAATCAAGGGTTATGGAGATAAGGCAGGAACAGGATACCGATTAAGGATGATCAGCCATGATCATATGGAATGGTGGTGCAGGCTCGAAGGGCAGAATGGCCTACTCCTGCACCTATTGTCTATTAAATATAGATCAGGACATCAGGGATAACAGAACCAAGAACAAATTAAAAATGTGGGGAGAAGGATAGGTAGAATCGAACATCAACGACTTTTCAACAGATCCTCGGACTCCTCCTTTTGTTTTTATTCTGTCACAGAATGGAATTAGGCCATTAGGCCCATCGAGTCCACACCAACCTTCTGAAGAGCATCCCATCACCCCCCCCCCCCATCCCTGTAACCCTGCATTTCCCATGGCTAGCCCACCTAGCCTGCACACTATGGGGTAATTTAGCATGGCCAATCCACCCTAACCTGCGCATCTTTGGTCTGCGAGAGGAAACCGGAGCACCCAATGCAGACTCCTCGCAGTTAGTTGTCAGAGGTTAGAATCGAACCCAGGATCTGGGTGCTGTGAGGCAGCAGTGCTAATCACTGAGCCACCAATGTCACCCTAACACGGGTGTCTCTGACTAGGCCTACATTCATTGCCCATCCCTAACTGGCCAGAGTTGACAGTCAACTGCATTTGCTGCGGGTTTGTAGGTCAGACTGGGAAAGGAAGGCAGATTGTCCTCCCTGGAGGACATTAGTGAACCACGTGGTCTGTGTGCCTTCTTTCTTCCCGGTTCTGTTCAGAAGTCAATAACCAGAAACATTAATTTTATTTCACACCATCGCTCCTGGCTGCCCTGCTCAGTTTTATCCAGCTCCTTTTTTATCCTGGATTCAGATTTCAAGTATGAATCTTTCTCTTCTATGTGAGAGTGAGGGTGAATGAAATACTGATTCAACGCTTCACCCAGAAGGTGGCAGGGTAGCTCTCTTTTTGTAATACGCTGGAATGTCAGCCCTGGATTTTTGTGACGAAGTGAGATTTGCATCTTCTGCCTGTGGATCGAGCCAACTCTGAGCTCTCACTGGGACACAAACAATGATTTGCAACACAATTTCCAATTGGCGTTTGCAAAGTAGGCAGTGACTAAGAGTAAGAAGATCTGATGACCGAACTGTAACCTTAGCTCTCTCTCTCTCTCTCTCTCAGCACAGTTGCTGTCCGAGCTGTTGTGTATTTCCAACATTTGGTGCTTTTATTTTGGGACTTTGTACTTTATGGTAAACTACCTCCCCTTCCAGCTGCCTGTGTAATTCAGGTCAAATTAAACAACCACTTGCCTCCAGAAATGCGACTGTGTCTTTTTGGTTCATTCGTGCCTCTAGGTCTGATATCTCTCGTTCAACACAGTCTAGCTCTTTTTGGATTGCACCGAGTGCTTTCTCCATTGCACTTAGAATCCTCTCCTCTTGTCTGCTGAGCTCTCCAAGTAAACATTGTTCTTTCCTGGCGAGAAACTCATGCATTTTTGCAAACTCCAACGTGATGTGGGTGTGCAGGCTGCTTGACTGTTCCTATCAAAATGAGATGTGAAATATCGTCAACACAAAAAGCTAACGGTGTTGTGATCCCGGCTAATGGTCTTGGAGAGATCAGATCCCAGAGTGGGACCTGTCTTGATATACCATAAGTTCTATCATTGCTATTTGTTTACCATTGTAGTCACTGAACATATTCCCAAGAGGCTGCCAGTGTACTTTTAACAAAAGAGCAGAAAGGTTTATTCCACACAAAAAAAAGGAAAGCAGAACATTCACTGTACTACATTATACAAGACCCAGTTCAAATGGTCTTATTAGAAATACCAGATGTAAATACTCAACCATTTCTCCCTCAACAAGAAGCTTAAAGATACCCAATCTGCAGTCAACGGTCGCCCTGTTTCCACTTCAAAAGTTTTTTGTTCGGTTATAATTGGTTTCTGAGTTCTTTGCACAGCAGTTCTTTCGTTAATATCCCTTCAGAGACTATTCAAGAAATGGCGAACACAGCTCACATATTTATTGATATGGATTCCGCAAACTGCTCATCCATAGTCATTTAAATATGGAGTTTTCTCTCTTATCGACTCTATGTCACTCAGGCCTTCCTATCAGGGCAATCCCTGATGGTTTTGGGGATGACGAAAAACTCACCACACCTTTTTCTGACAGACCCAACCCGCACAAACTCACTGACCGGACCCGCGTCCCTCGGTCTCCCTCACTCATAAGACTCCCAGTTGCTTGGCAACAACAGGGTTTTTTTTTCTTCTTATTGATTTTAAAAAGGCTCGATTGTTGGTGCATCAACAAATTTCCAGCTAGCCCCTGCTCACAATATACATTAACAATTTGGACAAAGGAATTGAAAGCAATATCTCCAAATTTGCAGCCGGCACTGAGCTGGGTGGCAGTGTGTGCTGTGAGGAGGATGCTAAGAGGCTGCAGGGTGACTCGGACAGGCTGTGTAAGTGGACAAATACTTGGCAAATGCCATATAATATGGATAAATGTGAGGTTATCCACTTTGGTCACAAAAAACATCAAGGCAGGTTATTATCTGAGTGGTGGCAGTTTAGGAATAGGTGAGGTGCAATGAGACCTGGGTGTCATGGTGGAACAGTCACTGAGGGTTGGATTGGAGGAAAGCTCATGGCATGCTGGCCTTCATGGCGAGAGGATTTGGGATTAGGGATGTCTTGCTACAGTTAGACAGGGCCTTGGTGAGGCCACACCTTAAGTATTGTGCGCAGATTTGGTCTCCTAGTCTGAGGAAGAACATTCTTCCTATTGAGGAATTCCAGCGAAGTTTCACCAGCCTGATTCCCAGGATGGCAGGACTGACATATGAGGAAAGACTGGATCGACTGGGCTTGTACTCAGTGGAATGTAGAACAATGAGGGGGAATCTCATGGAAACATACAAAATCCTGATGGGACTGGACAGGCTGGAGGCGGGAAGAATGTTCCCGATGTTGGGCAAGTCCAGAACTAGGGGTCACAGTCTAAGAATAAGGGGTAGGACATTCAGGACTGAGATGAGGAATTATTTCTTCACTCAGAGTTGGGAACCTGGGGAATTCTCTCCCACAGGAAGCTGTTGAGACCAGTTTGGTAGATACATTCAAGAGGGAGCTGGATGTGGACCTTGCAGCAAAAGGGATCCAGGGACATGGAACGAAAGTGGGAGTGGGATACTGAGATTACATAATCAGCCATGATCGTACTGAATGGTGATGCAGGCTCGAAGGGCCGAATGGCCTACTCCTGCACATTGTTTCTAACACTCACTGAACTCAAAAGGTGTTTGAGCAAGAGAAATGTCATTCAAACCCAAAACCATACATGGCTCTTTGACCGTAGAACCCAAACCTCCATGTCGTAATCGTAAAATATCACAACCTTTCATGACAAAGAGAATTCAAACTAACCAAGAATCTAGAACATTAGCATGGGAACACATACCTTAACTTTGGAAATCTCCTGTTTCTGCATCAGTTTAGTTTTGAGCACGTGAAGTTGCTTTCTGGCAGCTGAGTTCAATGACAACTTCAGTCGTCCCTGGAACCAGAGCATTAATTCAAAAATCACAGACACCTTTAAATAGAACACTGAGGAAAAAGAAATGACTTGCATTTATATTGCGCCTCTCCTGCATCAGAGCATCCCAAAGCCCTGTACAGCCAGTTCGGTGTTTCTAGAAATGTACTTTCTGGTGTGCAGTGGGAAAGATAGCAGTCAGTTTGTACATAGCGAAATCCCAGAAGTCGCAATGTGACAACGACCAAATAATCTATTTGTTTTACCATTAGTTAGAAGATAAATATTGTCCAAGACATGAGGGTAATCCCTGCTCCACTTCAAAATGAACGATACAATCTTTTACATCAGGAGGGGAGGGGCACGGATAGGATAAATAGACAAGGTCTTTTGCCCGGGGTGGAGGAGTCCAGAACTAGACGGTATAGGTTTAGGGTGCAGAGGGGAAACAGTTAAAATAGATTTAACAGACAACTTTTTGACACAGAGGGTGGTGTGTGTATGGAATGAGCTGCCAGAGGATGTGATGAAGGCTGGTACAATTACAGCATTTAAAAGACATCTGGATGGGTATATGAATAGGAAGGGTTTGGAGGGATATTGTGCGGGTGCTGGGCAAATGGGACTAGATTAGGTTAGGAGATTAGATTCCCTACAGTATAGAAACAGGCCCTTCAGCCCAACAAGTCCACACCGACCCTCTGAAGAGTAACCCACCCAGACCCATTCCCCACATTTACCCCTAACTAATGCACATAACACTATGGGCAACTTAGTACGGCCAACTCACCTAACCTGCACATCTTTGGACCTGGTCGGCGAGTTGGACTGAAGGGTCTGTTTCCATGCTGTACACTTCTATGGTTGATGAGGCCACAGTATTTGATTTGAAAGTCAGCACCGCTGAGTTCTGTGCTCACTAGCTGCTGTTGATGGACACTGTAGGCAAAGTGTCTGAAGTGAGACATGAACCCTGGAACTTGCGACACAGAGACAAGTGACAGACCAACTGAGCCACGGCTGACATCTCAGCGTGGGACAGTCTGTCAGGGAGCAATCTTCACCTTGGACCCTCAACAACCTTCAGGACTCAGCACTGAGTTCACCAATTTTCGACCCAAACCTCTGCACCTCCCATTCCTTTCTCAGAATCCCTGGGCAATCCCTCAACTCAAAGTCATAGAGATATACAGCACCCTTTAGTCCAACTCGTCCATGCTGACCCAGATATCCTAAATTAATCAGGTCCCATTTGCAGCACTTGGCCCATATCTCTCTAACCTCTTCCTATTCATGTCCTCATCCAGATGCTTTTTAAATGTTGTAACTGTACCAGTCTCCACCACATCCTCTGGCAGCTCATTCCATACACACACCACCCTCTGTGTGAAGTGGTTTCCCCTCAGGTCCCTTTTAAATTTTTCCCCTCTCACCTTAAACCTATGCCCCCTCGTTCTGGACTCCCCCAGCCAGAGGTAAATACCTTGTCTATTTACCCCATCCATGGCCCTCATGATTTTATAAACCTCAATAAGGTCACCTCTCAGCCTCCGATGCTCCAGGGAAAACAGTCTCAGCCTCTCCCTATAGCTCAAACCCTCCACAATCTTGGCAACATCCTTGTCAATCTTTTCTGAATCCTTTCAGGTTTGACATCCTTCCTATAGCAGGGAGACCAGAATTGCACGCAGCATACCAAAGTGGCCTAATCAATGTCCTGTACAACCGCAACATGACCTCCCAACTCCTGTAGTCAATACTCTGACCAATAAAGGACAGCATACCAAATGCCTTCTTCACTATCCTATCTACCTATGAATCTACTTTCAAGGAATTATGAACCTGCACTCCAAGGTCTCTTTGTTCAGCAACACTCCCCAAGGCCTTACCATTAAGTGTATAAGTCCTGCCCTGATTTGCCTTTTCCAAAGCGCAACACCTCGCACTTATCAAAATTAAACTCCATCTTGCCGCTCCTCGGCCCTTTGGCCCATCTGATCGAGATTCTGTTGTACTCAGAGGTAACCTTCTTGGCTGTCCACTACACCACATGGTATTGTGTGATTTTTAACATTTTCCATCACAGTCCAACACCGGCACCTCCACATCACGGAGAGAGATAGAGAGAGGGGCTGTGGAGTTGGTTTTGAGAGTGGCCAGTGAGTTAGTTTGGGTCTAATACAGGACTGTATGGAGAGAAATAGAGAGAGGGTGTCATCTGCAAACATACACACCCAAATCATTTATATCAATAATAAAAAGCAGTGGGCCTAAAAATGTGGCTCCAGTCTTGAAATGGAGAAGACAATTACCACTAACTCTCTCTATACCCCTCATTATTTTATAAACTTCTATCAGGTCACCTTTCAACCTTCATATAATATTTTGAGGTGGTCTGGTCTGGCCTGCTCCGCTCCATAGCGGTGTGTAAATATAGTTTATTTTAAATGAATAAAGATTTAAAAAAAATAAAAACACCAGAACTTTAAGAATTTATAGCAGGGACTTTCCTCAAAATCCTGCTGCAGCTACTTGTGCAGCCTCTCTCAGCATTTCTGTGGATCAGTTTAAGATTTCCAGCTCTCTTTCTCTCTCCCCATCTAGTTAAAAATCATACAACACCAGGTTATAGTCCAGCAGGTCTATTTGGAAGCACACTAGCTTTCAGAGTGCTGCTCCTCCATCAGGTAACTGAGATGTCGCCTTCTTTTAATATAAAACCTTAAGTTATCTCGAGAATATGACTTAGAAGTAGTTCTGGGACTTAAGAACCGAAACCTGTAACCCATTCTAATAGATGAAAGACTTAACAATTCAGGTTTGTTCAATATATCATTTCAAATGCATGACACTGTGAACATCTGCTATAAATTCTGTGTCTTATGATCCTGTTCCACGTCCACCTGATGAAGGAGCAGCGCTCCGAAAGCTACTGCTTCCAAATAAACCTGTTGTAAACACAAATACAGATTTACACACCTGCTGTTACTGCGTCCTACACTGCACAGACACATACACACACGACATGGGTGCTGGGGAAAAATAAGCACTACCAAAAAAAAAGAGAAAAGAAAACAAAAAAGAAATTGGACTACAGGAAAGCTAAGAGTGTGGGTGCTGCAACTCTGCACTTTCTCCTACAACCTGGCGTTTGCTGTTGTTGTGTGATTGTTAACTTTGTCCACCCCCAGTCTATTTGGACCCTCCACATCATCTCTCCCCCCCCCCCCCCCTCCCTCCCCTCCCACCACCACTCCAGTGATTTGCAAAAGTTTGCCTTCACCTTGTAAACAGGCTCGGCCTCGCTCAGCAGCAGGAAGCGGTGATGCCTGTGTTTCACGGAGTCCCGGCACAGCAGGCAGCAGAGTCGGCCGTCGGTTTCACACAGCAGTTTCAGTGCCTCCTGCCGGTGCTCCGGGCACCGGGGAAGGTCCGGGTCCGGGTCCGGGTCCGGGTCAGGCGGGTGCACCTCCCCGGGCTCCGGTAGCAGCTCCAGCTCCCTGACCTTCCGGGAGAGGCTGGCCAGCGACAGGCTGCTGCGTAGACTCCCCCGCTTCGAGACGCCTCGGCACTGCGGGCAGCCCCACTCGCTCTGCTGCTGCTGCTGCTCTGCCCAGCTCCGGGTGATGCAGGACCGGCAGAAATCGTGCCCGCATTCCAGCACCACCGGCTCGTCCAGCAGCTCCAGGCAAATGGAGCATTTCAGCTCCTCGGCGAGGCACTCCAGCTGCCGCCTGATCGCCATCCCCTCTCTCACACACACACACACACAAGAAGAAAAGGCTGCAAAGGGGTTTTGTTTTTGTTTTTTGCAAGGTCAAGTCCCAGTCGTCGGGGGGGAAGCTCAGACAGTCAAAACAAAACAAGCCAGCTCGTTGCTAACTTCCTGGAAATGTCATTGCGATTGCGCAGGGATTAAAGGCTCCACTTCCGCATCACGCCCAGCCTGAGCACAACTCCTGCTCTCAATCCCCAAAACAGCTCAAACTGCACTCCCTTCCCCC